>NW_009724217.1:0-5712 GCF_000703405.1 Apaloderma vittatum | reverse complement strand
CCAGCTGAGCCAACCCAATACAATGTCACAGGACAGTGGGAAACCAAGAGTAGATTATAGAATGTTTCGTTAGAAGATACAAGAGATACCAGTTAACTTCTGCTTAATCCTTTCTTATCAAGCCAACTAGGAGGTTCTCGCATAAGTTTAGCTGGTTTTAGCTTCTGTCCAATTGTTAGCACAAACAGAATAGCCCCAAACTTTTGATGACTCTAAAATAGATGCTATATTGCATACATGTGTACTCACATACACACGTTCCAATAGAACTATAAAATAAAGACAAGTATACAAAATAATGCAGTATATTTAATCTATTAAGCTTTTGTCATACTTTGTCTTCAGAGTTTGCACATTGGTTTATATAACAGGTGAAAGTTATACAAAGAAAATACAGTGAATGGGTAATATACTTGTGTTCTCCAAACCATACTTTAGATAGGCCTTCATTGTGTAGCTATCTTGCAGAATCTGCTCTGATTTAGTGAATGTGACTATGAGATTGTGTGCAAAATTTGGAAAAATGGTCTGTAAAGATAGATAATGCTGCTTTCTATCCTCATGTAAGGTCCCCAGGTAAACACTGCTTTGGTTGGATTAAGGAGTGTTATAAACTTAAAGAAACTAGAGTCGATCTCCAGTTAGTTTCAAGTCCAGCCTTTTTACTAGGTTCTAGAATAATTTACTTAAAGATAGCCACAGTTAGAATAGAAATAAATTCTGTCATTAATAAGTCTCAACAGTTTCTTCTAGGTATGTGAATTATAAAGTATACTGCAAAACCTTTTCACAATGATTTCTATAGAATAAAAAATAAGAAGTATCTAACTACACGTTAAATTTTAGTTTTTGTGCTCTGCACAGGATTTTTGCAGTGTATAGTGGATCCAGATTTTGGTACATAGCTGGAATACTTAGAATGGTTTGTGGCTATTTAGAAAGCTTATGCTGAGTTCCAAGTGAATCTAGGATCAACTGCAATTTCTGCCTGAGGAGGGGAAAAGCATTTTGGCATTTTATGTGATATTGACCCATAGCAGGCAAAGCAAAACAGCTTTGTTGAGATTTGCATTGGGTTTCATCCTCATTTAAACTTGAAAAATCAAGCTGTACAACTGAGGAGTATGCTTCCCCATGAATGAAATTGAAAGAAAGCTCGTATGTAGCTCATAAAAGCTCAGACAACCATTTCTTGCATTCCTTACTTTTATTTTGCCATCAGGAATAGCATTGCTTTGACACGTTTTGATAAACCGTGGTGAAATCTGTTGCGTATCCTAAAATACAGGATATCACTTCAGTGTATATCTCAATGTGGTTTTGATACAGTAGTTAACAATATTCCACGTTAAAGCTGGAAGACCTCACATAAATATTGTCAGGATGTACATCCTGTAGAGCAGCCAGGATGAAAAATGTAAACCAAGAATAACTGGAGGTGGAAATGGAAATGAAACCTTTACACAATACTGAAATGTGTGCCATATTGAAGTTGTTATGGTACCACAGAAATCTGAATGTAATTTAAGGAGAAGTTTAGGCAGGGAAGGGGGAAATCTTCTGATGTACCAGTGATGTACCAGAAGCTCCTAGGTAGTGTTCAGGTTTTCTTGAAAGCACTTGAATGGAACGCTGATAAAAAAAAGTACTCTGAAGAATTTTTATTTGCTCTTCAAACAGTTCTGCACAATGGTTTGTTGTGTTTTTGTGGTGGTGGGTTTTTTTGGGGATTTTTTTGTGTACTTTTTGTTGTTTTTCTTTTGAGAGAATGTGTTAGAAGACAGTTTGTGGATGCAGTCTACATCTCCAGAACATTTTCTGCCTTGTGAGCATTAAACTGTGGAAGTATTTTTTCAATAAAAGGGAAATGTTTAAAATATACTGTTACCATAAAAAGAAATGCTTCTCTGACCATAACATCAATATTATTCTCATACATGCCATTCCATTTAGAACAGATTGCATCTTGTTTTCTAGACCTGGCATTACTTTCAGTTAGATGTTTAGACAAAAGTGGTGTTTTGTGTTCCCGTTGTCACCAGTTTTTCTTAGACTGCTAATTAATGCTTTCTTTGTTGAAGATATTACAAAGGGAAAAAAATCTCCGTCAGTATGAACATTCTAACCTTAAGACTGATGAAGAGCCCTCAGCAGTATAGCCATCAATAGTAACTTTACTGAAGAATAAATATGTTCACGATTCTCATGATGTTATGAAATAACTACACACAGGTGCTTTATTGCTCTGGATCATCCCTTGCTATAGTCGCATTCGTGATACTGTAGTTAATAGCAACATCTATAAATTGGCATAGAGGAAGTAGATTTTCATCTGCTTTAATTTATGTTTGGAATCATACCAACCAAGTAAATGTCTGTATTCAATCTTAATTTCTTATTGAAGTTGTAATTTGAATGAAAAAAATGCCTGTGGGTGAAATGCATATTTTTAAGGGACTCTATGATCTGGTATAATTAACTTAAGTTAGTGACTACAAATTTACTGCTTTGCAGTGTTGAGTAGATAAAGCAGAAAAATGTACTCTAAGACAGGGGTGAAAAAGAGTTGATATCAGAAGAAAATAGTGAAATGCCTAGTAGGAGTCATAGGAGTTACTACCAAAAGTGTCCCTTGGGAAAGACTAGATGGTTTTATGTGTGATAACAGATAGATTTTAGTATAGAGGTCTTGAGTAATGTAAAAAATACCCTTTTGTGAAAAGAATCCTTTACTGAGTGAAAGTTCTCAAGATTAAAGATAAGGTGTTTTTTCTAATTCTGGGAGGCTTAATTCTGTCAAGACTGATAGTAGCCAACTTTTTCTGGATTTTTTTCAATTAATGTATTAATTTTTATAAGACCTAATTATTAGAATTTATTGGAAATTGCCACTTAGAGTATAATCCAACCTAAGTCTTAATCACAGTAAAATATACTTGGAATTAATTTTTTGTGTCCTATATTTTCTATACTCTGATTGTCATCTTAACCAGTTTTTAAATGCTAAACTGCAACTGTGTAACAGACTGAAATATTTTAAAATAGACTGGAATATTTTATATAAAAATCAAAACCCAACAAGCCAACAAACACAAACAAATAAAGCACAAAGTAAAACCCAACCGAAAAACCTCAGAAAAGCCCCACCACAAGGCACTGGGCAGTGACAACTGGAAACTTGGAACCAACTTTCCATACTGTTGTATTCTTTATTGCTGTAAACAACAAATTTTTGTTGATACACATTTTTTCCTCTCCCTTCTTCTTTCTAGAAGCAAACTGGGAAAAATACTTTAAATGATGCTGACTATTTTTTTCAAAAATCAAAATCAATAAAAAATATTCCTCCTATTCTAATAAGTGCCATGCAACAGAACCACTCAGAAGGACTCTTCTGGTACAGCCAAGCATCTATAGTCCAGTAGAAGTGGAAAAAAAATCCTAGTTTTAAACCTTTAATCACCAAAATCAAAGGAAGGAGCTTTAAGCTTTTTCTAGCAAAAACCAAAAAGGTCAGCCTCAACCTAAAGTTTAGTTTTGGTTCAGTGCAATGTAAGATTGTCAAGTGAAGGAATGGTGTCACATTCCTCCCTGGGTGGGGAAGGTCCTGTTTGAGGGAAAAGGTTAAAAATTGAGATGTTGTGCCTGGATCCTGTCAGTGTCCTTTGCTCAGGCATATATATGTATATATGGGGTCCATAAAGAGCATGGCTCATGTACCAGCTGCCTTTGATTTTGTGTTTTGCTGTGGAAGCTAAGCAATTTTGCTCAGTGCTCTCCGTGCTTTCAAGAGGACCAGATACAATTAGAGTAGATGGAAAGGAAGACACGTGGTTGTAAAACCACTAAGTTACTGCAGATTTGTGTGTAGCTGTTTCTACTTTAATTTGTGATCCCTTAAAATTTGAGTTTCAAACTGATGGATTACTTGTCAATTTTATGATGTCTAGAAATGAAAGATCAAATGTTTGTGGTAAATAATTTGAAGGAAAGAGGGAATTTGAAGCATGAGTTAGTGGTCTTACAACTACTGTAAGCACTATCACAGTTCTCTGAAATGTTTGTGCATCATTTTCTTCCTGCAGTTAATTTTATTCAATGAGAAGACGATGGGTTATGGCAAGTTGGAGGCAAGTTACACCATTATCTAGTGATCTTCATCTATAGATGCATTCATGCGATCCTTCACAGTGAATTCTGTGGGTAGAAAAGTGCCAATGTTTTGTTGGTCTGAGAAAGAAATGCTTAGTCTGGTCTGTTTAAATCTTTTGTGTATTAATGAAAATGTATAGTGTGTCTTTATCTGGTGCTTCCTACTTCAAAGGACAAGCAGAAGAAGCACTGCTCAACTGCATTTTCAATTTTTTTTTTGTCATTTGCAGGTTTTGTGGTGGCTGATAAGAAGGGAACTTAACACTTATTTTTTAAAAAGGCTTACTTCTGGTAATTGGTAATAACACTGCCTTTCAGAAAAGAAAGTTTTCACTTTTCTTACTAATGGCATAAAATTGGTTAAAATTATGCAGAAACAGGTTTTGTTGTCCATTATGAATTGAAAAAGTTATAAGGATAGAAAGAATTGCTGCACTCTTGTCTTGTTTAATTGTATTCGCTGGAATTTGTGTCAAGTTCAGAACAAGCATTCAGCCTTGGTATAAAACTTATGCTAATGCAAATCTGAGATGTCTGTTGGTTAGATTCGTTTTTTAAAAACAGTTTTGAGAACTTGAGCTATCACCTTATTTACTCTGCCAGCATTAGAGATATTGAAGTTAATCTTCAGTGGGCTGTCTCTGTTGTGAGTAGAAGCCTATTCAGGGATCTTATTTCCTGGTGCATATTAGTCAAGGCAAAACCGTATTTTGTTGTGATTAGTTTGCCTGCAGCATACATTGCCTCCTTTAGAGCTAACTTGGATATCCTACAAAGTATTGCAGTTGTCCCAAGAGACATACCCTTTGTTTGGCAGATGATCCCTATGTAATATCGTGATGGGGACCTCTAAACTTTCTCTTTGTTAGTGTAATCTGTCTAGTTCAGGTACCAAGAGAAGCTAAAATATTTTTAGTGTAGTAGTAATAACTGAATATATGCTGCATACCAGGAGCTCAGATCAGTTGTCATCTAAACTGCTTAATGACCAGAGTGATGCATTACAGTGATTGCTGCAGTGTTGTTCACCAGAAGGTCTTAACACTCAATATATACAATCAGTGACTCCTTCCTTGAGTTGTTTCTTTTAAAGAAGCTGATTGCCAGTAGAGAATTCCCTGGATATTGTGTCCTAATTGAAAGATCTGCAGACTTTTGCTATGTATTGAAAAGTATTATACTAGTGTTTTAGACATACAGTGTGATTTATGACTGATTATAAAATTCCACTGGAAATACAGTGAAAAAACTTAGCAGCTTCAGCATCATTAATGATCTGGCCTTTATATTACATAATATGGTTTTGTAGAGTGAAAAGTTACATATTTACTGGTTTTTTTAATTTTCTGATTGTCTGACATTATTTTAAAGCTGTGATACTTTGTCGTGGTTTGACCCTGGCCGGCGCCCCCAGTTCCCCCCCCAGCCGCTCTCTCGCTCCCCCTTCTCCACTGTACCGGGGGAGAAAATAATTCAAAGCGCTTAAGATTGAGATAAGGACAGGGAGATAATTTTCATTTACCGTCCTCGGCAAAACAGCCTCGATTTTGGGGAAATTAA
>NW_009724216.1:0-13406 GCF_000703405.1 Apaloderma vittatum | reverse complement strand
AGAGCGGCGCCCGCGTGCGGGGCGCGTACGCGTAGGAGGAGGAGGGTGAGGAGGTCGCGTGTGCCCTGTGTTCCGCAGCTCGGGGGATCCCCCGCTCTCTGAACTCGCAGACGCGTAGAGATCGACACTCCCCGTGTCCGTGAGCCTAGAAAGGAGCGCTCCTGAGTTAGATTCTCCCAGTTTTCTCTCGGGGAAATCCTACCATATGTGTTGTGATTGGACAGCTGCAGTGTTGGGCAACCCGATCCTCAGTTTTGGGCGGTTAAACTTCTCGCGTTTTAGCTAAATACCGAGGCACTGCAGTCTGGAAACTTGAGTTTTTAATTTATTATTTTGCTGGTAGAACATTCAATGCACATCTCTTGCAGTACAGACAAAGATTATGAACTCGATTATTTTTTACAACAAAATATTTTAGAGTAACTACTTTCCAAGTCCGAGTCATTACTTAAGATGTTCATGTAAAGATCCCCAGTCATTGTTTACTGCAGAAAGAAAGCCCATGACCGCAATCTGAAAATGCTTATTCTGGCACTCAGCTCCACTCTTTCTAATGACCTTAGAATGAACAAGACACACTCCCTCAGGAAGCTCAGACGCTGCTTGATGAAGACAAGGATGTAACCCCTTAATTTCTTCTCAGTTACAGCAACCGCCCAGAACAGCGGAAGAAAATGCTTTAACGAAATAACAGTGTCATCACATCAGCCACTGCAACGCATTACCTACATATGTTCTACATTATAGGTAATGAATGTAATTTTTTCTACTTCCCATAGAATTTATTGGAAGACTATTATGTCAGGCATTATGCAGGTATAGAGAAGACTTTTCATACATTTCTGTGCAATAAAACTCAAGTGACAATGGTGTGCTCATCAGAGAGTTTCTGAAATGAAAGGGACAACAGGCTGTAAGTATATTACATGCCCAGGAGAATTTCACAAAACCTGAAAACATTCTTCACCACTGCTAGAAGTACTACTGTGATGTGATGTGATAACATCAGAAATCCTCTTAAAGGTTAAAAGCTAGTTAATATATGGGAAACAAAACACGAATAAATAGCCATTTTTCAAATAGAGGGAAACCACTATTCTGAGTTGGGATGTGTGTTACTCAGGATCTTCTTAAATCAGAATTCCTTCATTCACTCATAGTTAAAATTAGAATCAGGTGTAAAAAAAAGCAGAAGGATCTCACCGTAGTGACTAAACCACTGATGAAACGGCAACTGAAGTTTAATGATACTAAAAAAAAAGTAAAGCACATGGAGAAAAAATAGCTTTTATGATGCCTGCATAATGATGATCTAGAAATTAGCTGTAGCCTCCCAGGAAAGAGATCTTGGAGTCATTTTGAATAGTCCTCTGAAAACCCCATCTCAGCATTCAAGGGTAATCAGGCAAACAGCTGTGATGAGCTCATTAGGAAAACAGAAATAACAGCATGCTGCTATATAAATCTATAGTACAGCCAGTGTCTGTATACCCTGCATTTATAATATTCCTTCAAAAAGGTCAGAGTAAAAATAAGAGGTATAAACCTCAGCTTTTCTATAAGGAGATAGCTAACTGCACAGGGGTTTCAGATGGAAAAGAGACAACCAGTGTACAAAATGGTATTCAGGTTAACATGAATGATTCTTCACTGTTTCTTGGGAAACAAGAACTATGGGGCAGCTGGTTTAAAATAAGCACAAAAAGTACATTTTTCACATGATTTGTACTTGTAAATGTCATTGTTAGGAGATGGTTTTGGGTGCCCGAAGTTTAGAAAGATTAAAAAAGCAATTGGTTTTGAAGAACCTTTAAACAAGGTTGACCAAAGTGTTTTGGACATGTTCAAAGTTCAGAAGGGCCCTAAACTTCTGGCTTCTTGAAGACTAGTTCCTTTATTGATGAAAAAAATCCCTACCCTATTCTTGAGTCTTTCTCTAAGCACCTACTAGCGGAAGGAATAAAGTACTCAACTAGATAGACCTTTGGTTTAACCTATAGTGCAGCTTTTCATGTACCAAAGGTTCCTTCCCCTTGGTTAACCAAAGATCCTTTTGAGTCAAACACTGGCACTCTATGCAGCTTTTACATTCTATTTAAGCAAAAGAATATGTAACTCTACTCATCCCTTTTCCCTTCCTAGTATGTACTTAACTTTTGTAATCGAGCAGAGCTGGACAACCTTGCACAGCAATCTTGATATGGGTGAGTGAGCCCCTATTCTCATTTATTTTCAGTTATTAAAGGTCCTCAGAATGACTGAACCTGTTGAGTTTTTTTTACTAGCTAATGGTTTATCCCATTGGGTACTATCCCAGTGGGTAGTACACACTGACTTAGTCTGATGCAATTCTGTATGATATATACTTTGTTACAAGTATTCTTAATTAGCTGATTATTAACATCAACCTGCCTAATGAAGGTTGCAGCCTGCCTAATGAACTGTTTCCAGGATAACACAACTGTTACCTTACAGTCCTCCTTTAGAACGTTACTTTCACTCTGACCAAACCAAAATTTTGCCTCTTTCATTAAGTACCCAAAAGACTCAAAATAACTCCCACCTTTTAGAAAGCAAAACATCTGGTAACATGTTAATTTCAATAATGTTTGTCCTTATCAGGCAACAGAGACATTTTCATCCTTTGCTAAGCTACACAGTTTTAGCTTCTAGAATAAGGTCAGCTCATAATCCATTTGCCAATTTCTTTTTCCCACTCATCTTGACTTGGGTTTCCATACTTTTTAAATGCTCCCCTAGCAAACAGTTCTCTAGAATTACTTTCCAATTACTTTTTCCACCTCATCCCACCACCAGACTTAGACACAACTTCCTACCATCCTAATCATATGAAGAAATTTAACTATATGGTTTACAGAACCTACATCTGCCCAGTATATATATATTCAAGCACTGAACCTGTTCCATGAAAATGTCCCAAGGCTTACTCAGTTTTACCATCTCCTCCTTCTTGCCCTACAAAGTCCTCCTGAGACACCGCTTCATTTTGCATGAGCTTTGGAGACAAAAGCTATCTGCCATTAAACTGCAGGCAATACCTAGGGCAAAAACATACCACTGCACACCTCTGCCACCACTGTCTGTAGCCGTCAGCACTGAAATGACTCAGGCATGATCCCTAAAGTTCAGTTCATGCCACAGTCACACCTGCACCAAGCCTGCTCTTACTAATGCCTCCCCAAGTGCCTGCAGCAGCTGCCAGAGAGTGAACGCAGCAGGTGGAAGAGTGCATAGCAGCAGCATGTCCTCTGATCCTTCCTCAGACCCAGTTCCGTAGATTCCTGGACTCAAAGGTCTAAAAGAAGCCGTGATCCCTCTCATCTGGCCTTTTTCGTAACACAGTACAAGAATTGTAATTCTGTGTTTTATCTTCTGTAATGGTTTCATTTCGATTTAACCAGGATGTCATCCATGAGTAAAACACTTCTGACCCGAGGATTTCAAGAACCTAGAGAAGCTACCATCAACTTTGCAGTCTGCCAACTTTAGCATCAGCTTTGCTGAATAAGTGTGCATCTCATCCTCCTTCCCTGGTGCCTGTAAACCTGCAACATATGCTAAACATGCTTCTTTGCCACACTTCATCCTGTTGTCTGCTGCTTCTCATCCAGGTTTCCCATCCATCAGCATAACCATCCTCCTAAACCTCGCTTAACTTGAAGCTGGTGACAGGGAAACAGTCAAGAGAGATGCGGCATGTGGCAAAAGTACACAGACTACCTTTGCTGCCAGAAACAATTGGGCCCAGGAAACAGCAACTCGCATGCAAGATAATTTACTGTACCACGAGTTCTTGCAGACTCATTTGGACTGAGATTTGTGCTGCTACGGCTGGACTCTCATAGCCTGGTTACTCAACTACAGTGCACTGCTTTGTAATTTGCAGATTAGACCAGTTGAAACAAAACTCGATCAAAATGTCTCAGCCTCTGGAAGACAAACTTCAGGACGGTCAGCTGGAGAGAATACTAGTTTGTATTTTGCATATTAAATATATTTGCATTGGACATCATTAAATGTGCATGAGGAAGTGATGCGTATGACAACCACCACAAAAGGTATTTTCTTTATAGCTAGAAACCCTTTGAACTGCAACTGGAAACAAATAGGAAGCCAGTGCATATAGAAACTGAGCTTGAGAAACTAAGTAAGCATAAATACCACTGATACTATATGTTGTGTGTGTTAGCTAGTGGGAACAGCCTTATTCTGTGCCAGCTAATGTCTAAACAGCTGTTACAGGTAGACACAAATACGGTTCTTTAAAATAGTTTGATTCGTACACTGAAGTGGGAAAAAGCACTGAAATTATCTAGCATAACCTGTTGGAGAGCAGAAGCTCTTTCTGGTTATATGTGGAATTGCAGATAAGTGTTGATTTATCAAAATCTTAAGAGCATGCAGGTATTTTTACCCACTGTTTTTCTGTCTCTGTAGTTAAACATCTGAAAAGTACACTAGCCCACTAAGGGTTAAATTCAGGTTTAAGACCAGGCTGAGTTTACTCAATGCTGCTCTCATATTGTATCTCAGACCAGTGCTCAAGGTCTCTTTTAGCCCCCTTTTTTTGAGAGTTGAGTGGTTCCAGTGGAATCTGTCAGTTTTCAACATTTATTATTTATAAGGCATGAGGCTGTATATCACTGTAAAGACACCCAGCTTAGTGTTCATCTACTTTCTAAGTGAAATATCTATGCACCTGTAATCTTTGCCTAATTTGCAAAACTATTTTCACATCATAAAAGTATTGCTATAGAGCATTTATACTGCAGAGTGTATATTTATTGCTAATGTAACACTAGCTTATGCCACTTAGGCTCTGATCTCATATTCCACCAGCAGCAATTTGCATAGTTGTTTGATAAAAGCATGCAAGTATTTTATAGCTTAAGAACCAGTCTCATTCAAATTGTACCAGTCTCTAATCCCTATTCACCCACAGTAGAGCTGTAATTTACTCACATCATGTTTAAAAACACTATTTAGGTAGTGTTAGAATCCGTCACATAATGAGATGACAGTTTGGGGGAGGGGGAAAGAACTATGCACTACTAATTAAAACACAAATATTTAAGATTTTTTTGGCACTGAGAAAGAGAGAATAAATCAGTTAATAAAACTTTTTTAAAACTTCTTACACAGAAAGTAATTTAATAATTTTAGATTCCATTCTGTGAGCAGTTTCATCTACAGAAATCTAACTGAAACAAATACCAAGTTTTAATGCAACATGACTGACTCCTATTTTTATCTGAAAGTCTGCATAAAAAATACATGTAGGTACTTCAATATGTGTGATTGAAATATATAGACATGGCACAAGTTTGAAACACTTTCTGAAAATGCAGAACCTCATATTAAAACAACCATTCACACTCTTTTCATGACAATGTTTTAGAAATTGGGCAGATTATAGAGATCTCCCAGTTTTTTATGAGTAATGTTAACACAAAATGCAAGAACCTTAGAGCAAAATATGATACCTGTATTTTCACTGCTTTTCTATTATCAAAATAAATCTCTTGTAAATTCAATAAACTACTGAAATATATTTTGCCATTCAACTCTAAATTATATCTCTCACCAGTAAAACCAGTCAATAAGTGCATAAAGGACAATAAAACTTCGGGCTTTTTTACAGTTTGCAGGTTTATAGTCTTGGGAGTTACAATTCGATTAGAATGCATGATATGTACAATTATCCCAAGCTAGGGATGACATTTTATTTGCCAAGGTCCTCTGCTTTTAATTTGGCTGATAACGGACAAATTATAATGGCTTGTGAAAAACACATGAATCAAAGATTTCTTACATAGTACAATAAATATGATTAGTTTAAAAAAAAACAAACCAAGGCATAAGTGTGCTGCGTATTGGCTAATTTGTGCTAATTCTTTTGTGGTCTGCAGGTTTAGTACTGATATAACATATAGGCAACATTATATTCAGCATGACTCAACAGCACAGAATTGGCTGTTGCCTTTACTGATTCTGAAGAACAGTAGAAACAGGTTTATAAAAGCCTGAAAAGGTCATTGATGTAATCCTCTTCTGGTTGATGGACAGAAAAAGCCATATTTTTTTCTCCCTCTTCCCCAGTGAATTCGCTTGGTAGCATTTGCTCTCTCACATCACACAGCCTTGACAGGAGTATCCAGTGGAGATAACTCATATATGCAAAGAGCTGAATTATGATTCTGTCTCTCTGGTTTCTAAAACTCAGTTGTCAGCTTTGGTCTTTGACTTCTGAGAGCCTATTCTGCCAAGCTGAATGTGCATTCATACATGGCTTGAGATGGGAGTATTTGCCACGATTTCAAAGGTAGGAACAAATGTTAAGTTTTTAGAATAAGCAAACCACAAGTTCAGGAAGCTGCCATTTTTCGCTTTAACTTTTCCTGACCTTGGTCTTTTCCACAGAGGATGTGTGAAACAGGCACTCCTTAGCTGCAGTTTCACAAATCCAGACATTCTAAACTCTTGAGTTCTGCCAGCTCACATCAATCATAAATTTCCCCCTACTACAGTGACACTCTTGTCCAGCCAAAAACTTGGGCTATGCTTTCAGAAAAAAGATATAGCATTAAGGTTGTAAAAGTTGATAAAACGGATTCCAGACACCAACAACCTGAAATGACAGTAAGAGAAAGAATCAGAGGTTTGCATACACAGACAATTTTCTTCCTTCTTTATCAGATACAATGGAGACTGAAGAAATTTGTTTTAATTTTTCTGACATCCTGTTTGTATGAAACGAAGGAATGTCTAATCTTAGATTCTATTGGGGAAAAATAGGGACCAGTTCTGGGGGACATTGAAATTTTGATCAGGAGACGTCAACACTTAAATGATCAGACAGGCATTGGATCTCTAAAAAAAAAATCTCACAAATATTTGAAACTGTCATCAGAAATAAAAATTTAAACAAACAATATAACAAAGCTTTCAAGGGTCTGAGTAAGAACTTTCCCCATCCAAATTAGGCTTCACTTAATCTGATATCAGATTTAAAATTTCTGTAAATTCTCTACATAATTTTCAAAACACTTAATGAAAAAAAATAGAAAGGACCTGAGGTTTTAGTATAAATATCAAATGAAACAGGAAAGGTCTTCAAAAGATGACGCACCTCTTTTTTTTTTAGAAGACCTCTTGAGCAAAATCATCATCTAGAAGGTATAAATAAAATCATGCAGAGCATGTGCTTCATAAATTGGAAAAGGATCTTACTGTGGGAAAACATAGCCCATAATTCAATCTGATCCCAGATTCCTTGTCGTCAGAAGTCATATTCATAGTGCTTATAGTAGGGAAGGGCATAGAATTCTACTGCTTTCAGGGAAAAATGGGGCTTATAGGTGCAAACAAAGACAAGAATCAGTCAGTTTGAAAGCGTTGTAGATTTTATCTTTGCTAACAACAATGAGGTTTGTCACTCCACACTCGGAGTGCCAGCAAGGTCTTTGGCAGTGGCTATCGCCTTATTTTGCCAGTGAGATCCATTCTAACCAAGTTTAGACAACGCTTTGATAGCAACACAAGCAGCTGGTCTACTTTAGAATTCCCAGTGGAGGTGGAGCTGCTCCAGTGTCAGTCTAAGAGTGTAATGGGGACTTTGCCAAAAAAGGCTAGGTTAGATGCAGTCTTTGGAGGCTGCACATAAACCAAATGTGTCAAAATTCTGGCAGTTAACTGCCAAGAAATTTATAACCCAGGGAGAAAGAGAAGACAAATCTCCTGACATGTCCACAGGATTTTCTCACTCTCGGAGAGCTTCGGAAAGAAAACTGATGTTGTTTGATGATGCAGGGCACCAGAAATAAGTCAGAGGTCATCAGCCACAGAGAGAGATAACCCATGTGTTTCAGGGTAATTTGAGTCTTAGGAAAATATTTTAGGAAACAGAACTAAGCAAGCCAACCCAAGCCATTGCACAAGAAAAGAGAAGGACAGACACACACAAAAAAGCTTTCTCTGTGTGAAAATAAACTGATGCCAAGAGCAGTTTGCTTCAACCTGGGCTGAGGAGGTAGAAATAAACAGCAAGCAATATGTAGCATCAGTTTAGGGAAAAAAAAGAATGAATATCCATTCGTAACATAAAACCAAGACAGTACATTTTTCATTTACAATCTGTAGCACAAGGTAATTGATGTTTCTTCCTTGGAGACTAAAGCTATTTTCTTCTCACTAATGCTGCTCTTAGCTACCCAGGAATGCAGACATGGAAAGACTGACCAGGAAGCACGTACTTCCTGTTTTACCACCTTCTGAACTTCCCTTACATGCTCTGTACTCTTAGTGGCATCCTTTGTGAAGAGCTGTGCCTCTGAGAAATGTGTGCTATGAGGTAGAGAAGATCAAGAACTACAAGCCCGACTGAAATCACAGCACTTAACGTCGTTGATCTGTGCTATGCATCCTGTGTCCCAGAGTCTATTTAATGTCACATAACATCAAGAATAAAACTAAAACGTATAAAACTATAGCATATATCCTAAGGGTTCATTCACAGCTCTAACTCTCTAAAAATACAGCAGACAATGGAAGGAAGTTCAAACACTGTTATACCGGGTATACAAAAGCAAGAGGTATCATTAAAAGAAAAAATTACATTGAGAAGGTCACCTTTTTATGGCGGCTGGTGCAGAAACACACAGTATGTTTAGGCATCTTCTGTTAATATGGGTCAAAGGAGGCAATGAAACTGCAGCACAGAAATGTAAGAAGTACAATAGCTGTACCATAAAATGAAACACAAAAATGTTTTATCTAGAGTACAAAATTACATTAGAAGTATCTGTGGCTGAAGGAAGACTGAAGAAGCAGATTTGTTTTCTCATGAAGGGAAGAGTATTGGAATCTAGGACGCAACCAAAAAGCTTCAGAAAACACTTAAAGGACTGACAGATTTAGAATTAAATCTGGGCACACTATTTAGAGTTAGCTCAAAATTTACTGTGTCCAGAAGAAGGCTTCTAGCAGATGGATGGCAGACTAATTCAGCAGACACAACTGAAAATTCAAAATGTCAGTAAAAAGAACAGCTCAGGTATGAAGCTCACATCCACAGGGTAATAAGGAATATGCACACAAAGCTCAAAATTAAAATCAAAGTCAAGCAAAATAATACAGGAAGCCTTACATTCTGTGATAGCCAACACAATCTCAGAAAACCTGTCGCAAAACATAAGTAGAAAGAGAAGTGAAAAATCTTAACACATTATGCCTTTTTGCAATGGTGCACCAGCAGAGTGTACGACATCAAAGAGGAGAAGCCTGATTAATTCCTCACAGGAGTTGTACCAGGAGATGAATGGACTGTCAGCTAGAAAGTAAATGGGAAATGTATTGCTTTCTGCACCAGTGTCCAGCTTAATGTTGGAATTGCAGAATTTCTAATAAAATTCCACTAATAATAGAAGATAAGTAATAGGACCTAGATCTTATGGTGGTTAGCTTTTTCCAGAGGCATAATATATTAATCAGACTATATTTCTTTAAATTATAGCAGTGTCAAAAGAAAAAAAATAGCTCAAACTTTTGGATTAAAAGTAATTAATGTGATTAGTGTTACTAAGGAGCCAAAGAGAAAGCAAAATAATTCAGGTTATTATGAAGACCTGTTCCTAGAAAACATAGAAGTCCTTGCAGAGTATAGAAAAGAGTTGGAGAAGTTCAAGCACTTTATATTTTGTGCCTCCAGGGAAGTTGCCCTTGGACTGAGAAAAGAACCTGGATATGTTATTTTGGGAGTCACAGAGCAAACAGAACCAAAATGAGAAAACATATTTAAACTTCATAGAAAAAAAAAATGTTCCACTTAAGCATGGATTCCAAAGACTGCAGCAAATATTTAAAAAGAGAATGTGTTTCATTTCCTCAAAGGGAAGGAACACTCAGGGAAAGTGGATGATGCCATGTGTTTTTCTTCAGTGAACGCTTTCTCAGAATGTTCCAGATATATCTGTAATAGCCTATCTTGAAAAGTTTATGTATTTCACTTTTCCCTTTGAGAAAAGATTAAATGACATTTTTATTTAATCCAATATTCTAATAAAACTTACAAGGTTTAAAGGTGCAAGAAAGTGCCCAGTTAATGTGGTAATTAATGACTAAAAAGTCAATTTTCCATTTCATTATAATTTGGACAGCTCACACACTTCAGAAGACTTCTGTGTTACTGATGATGAATTTTGAATGGTCAAAGCATGCGTGCACATTTTAGTGCCTTCAAGGCCAACATACTAAACAACTACAAATTTTCAAATAAATGCTCTTGTGAACCTGAAAGCTAAGCCATAAACTGCATTACTAAGTTCACTGTTATTACAGCAGGTTAATTAGTCATGCAACAGAGTTTATGGGTGCACAGACAAACAAAGACAATGTATCGTTTCTACTAGCAGCAAATATGAGCACATGAATCTCCAAAAGAACTGATAATATTTCTATTAAGAGATTCAGCAAGTTCTATAGCAGTTGCGACAATAAATACAAATGAGAAGAAACTTCATTATCTACTATGTTAATTTATTATTCAATCCAAATGTTTTTACAATGTCCTAGTATCCGTTCTTATATATTATATATAAACTAGAATATCAGAGTAGAGGATACAAGTTTGCAGAGATGAAGATAACTACAGGGAGGATAGTCTTGTTGTGCTAGTAATTATACAGAATTTTCCTCTTTAACTAAATGAACACAAATTATACTATCAAACATTGCTAGACCCTCTCCTCTACAGAAAAACACAGCTATTTTTTTCAAGACAGTAGTTTATGGCATGCTGCTGACTCTCAGAGTGGATTTATGAAAATAAAAGTGGATTTATCCCTTGTACGTATTCAAAATTAAAGCTCTTCTGCTGAGATATATCTGGTGTTATTTACTAATATCTGGTGACATTTATTGATATCTATATACTGGTATTTACTGGGTTTTATTGCTATCAGTAATGATCAAAACTCAACTCTTCTTCACTTTGTGTCTTAATCATAGAGTCATAGAATCATAGAATGGCCTAGGCTGGAAGGGACCTTAGAGATCATCTAGTCCAACCTCCCTGTCATGGGCAGCGATGCCTCTCAACTAGGTCAGGCAAGGCTCTGTCCAACTTGGCCTTGAAGACCTCCAGGGAGGGGGCAGCCACAACATCTCTGGGCAATTTATTCCAAAGTCTTGCCGCCCTCGTAATGAAGAATTTCTTCCTAAGATCCAGTCTAAATCTATTCTCCTTCAACTTAAACCCATTTCCCCTTGTCCTATCAGTGGACACTCTTGTAAAAAGTCCCTCCCCAGCCATCCTGTAGGTTCCCTTCAGGTACTGGAAGGCAGCTATTAGGTCCCTCCGAAGTCTTCTTTTTTCCAGACTGAACAATCCCAGCTCCCACAGCCTGTCCTCGTAGCAGAGGTGCTCCAGCCCCTGGATCATCCTTGTGGCCCTCCTCTGAACACGCTCCAACAGATCAGTGTCCCTCTTATGGTGGGGGCACCAGAACTGGACGCGGTATTCAAGGTGGGGGTCTCACAAGAGCAGAGTAAAGGGGGAGAATCACCTCTCTTGATCTGCTGACCACCCTCACCATGATTGCATCTTATATTCATATCATTTATGCTTGCACAACCCTATCCATGGTAACCAAGTTGCATGAGCTCTGAGGATGAATACTTCAGGCTCTAGAACACTATTTTAGATCTGAAAACCACATTATTACACATAAGCATTACAAACAGTGAAATTTTTCTATACAAAATCAAAGAAAATCAAAACTAGTCATGAAATTGTTAACATCACCATAGTTCATCATTATTTTTCTTAACACTTGCAGGGATTTTTTTTCCCCTGTTGCTTCTCCCACACCCAAGTAACCAACTGAGGCATCACTCAGGAATTCAGAACTCAGAGCTCCTTTGGAAACGCCTCTACTGAGCAGAGCCCTTAAACAAATGAAGCTATCCATAAACTTTTTTGGATTTAGTATGAGGAACATACCAATCTTTTTTAAAGATATAAAGGGTGGAAACTCAAATTAGGTCCAAAGTAGGAGATTAATTCAAATCATTTACTGATTTTAAAAATTGCAATAAAAATATATAACATACAACATATATAACATATATAACATAACATATATAGCATATAACATATAGAGTATCTATAACATCTATAACATCTATAACATCAATCAACATACGACATACAACATATGACATACGACATACGGCATATGACATATGACACATGACGTGACATGCAACGTGTAACATATAAGCCGTATAACATACATACAACATACAAAATAACATGTAACATGTAATGTCTAACATGTGACATGTAACATGCAACAAGCAACATGCAGCATGCAACATGCAACATAACTGACTGTAAACATTTTTTTGTGCCACATCAGAAGCATTCAGTCTAATGCCTCCTTTGTCTTCATCTTCATATTTTGCTCAGTCAGTTTGTATAGAAACTCTATAAACCAGTGAAGTCCCCATGTGTTTGAACTTTAGCTGCATAGGACAGGATTTACTGTTGGGAACTAGCAACTCCCTCTAGTGCCAAAGGAGCTTCCTCCTTCACAGCACAGTAAATAAATGTTGAGTGAAAGTCATTCTTTGCTGATTAGAATTGTGTTCTTTTTATGAAGTCACATTCGGGAATCTTTTCTTCTGTTAATGGGCTTTGTTGCATCTGCTAAAGCAAGTGTTAATAGGCACTGAAATTAAGTAGAAAAAAAACATTCCGTGCTTGCAAATCAGGACACTGTTGGGGTATTGATGATTTTTTCATTGAAACAAACGATGTTAAGCACACTGGAAAGCTTTGGTTTACATACTCAGACCCTAACAGACTGGCACTAAAGCTGGCTAGCTGCCACCTTTGAAAGCTGTTTCAGAGCCCCTTGGCCTTTCACAATTTATGGCAAGTGTACAATTTCCAGCTAAACAAAAACATTGAAATCAGTCACAGTCACTCTAGATGCTAAACCTGTCCTAGGTGTCGACATTTGGGAGGTTGATATGCATAGACTCTACCATGGAATAACAGAACAGAAAGTTGGAACACCCTCATGGGAGTTTTTTCCTCTGCAGATAAGATAAAGGCCTACGCCCTTGAGTTACAAACTAGCAGATCAGTTCCACGGGGGACATTCCATGCCTGCTTGGTATGCTGATAACAGGGTTTGGATGCTACTGGTAGTATTAGACTGCACATACTGTACACAAAGGTTACTGAGATCATCACACTTACTGCAGAGAGACTTTGCATGCATTAGGATTGCACAGCTTGCGTTGTTTTGTGATGGACAGCAAAGGAACAACACAGCCGTAAGTGGTAAAGGCAAAAAACCATCTCACTGCTGGTGCAGTAA
>NW_009724215.1:0-3335 GCF_000703405.1 Apaloderma vittatum | reverse complement strand
AAGAAAAACGAGAGAGAATGTAGGGCCTCTCCAGAAGGCGTAAATGTGGAGAAGGCTGAAATATTCAAAAAATTTTTGCCTCAGTCTTCACTGGCAACCACTCAAACCACACCACCCAAATCACGGAGGGTGTTGGCTGGGTCTGGGAGAGTGAAGAACCACCCAGGGTAGGAGCAGATCAGGTCTGGGAGCACCTAGAGAACTTGAAGGTGCACAAGTCCATGGGACCTGATGAGATACATCCACGGGTCCTGAAGGAACTGGCAGCTGAAGTTGCTGGGCCACTGGCCATCGTATTTGAGAGGTCCTGGCAGTCTGATGAGGTTCCCACAGGCTGGAAAATGGCAAACATAACCCCCATCTTTAAAAAAAGGACCAAGGACAAGCCAAGAAACTACAGACCAGTCAACCTCATCTCTGTGCCAGGTAAAATCATGGAACAGATTCTCCTGTAGCTGTACTAAGCCACATAAAAAATAACCAAGTGGTTGGTGACAGCCAACATGGCTTCACTAGGGGTAAGTCGTGCCTGACTAATTTAGTGGCCTTCTACAACAGAGCTACAGCACTGGTTGACGTGGGAAAAGCAACGGACGTCATTTTCCTGGACTTGTGCAAGGCATTTGACGCTGTCCCACATGACATCCTTGTCCCTAAAATGGAGACACACAGATTTGACAGATGGACCATTCAGTGGATAAAGAACTGGCTGGGTGGTTGCACTCAAAGAGTTGTGGTCAATGGCTCGATGTCCACGTAGAGACCAGTGACAAGCGATGTTCCTCAGGGGTCTGTTCTGGGTCCAGGGCTGTTCAACATCTTCGTCAGTGACATGGATGATGGCATCGAGTGCACCCTCAGTAAGTTTGCCGATGACACCAAGCTGTGTGGTGCCGTGGACTCACTTGAGGGAAGAGATGCCATCCAGAGGGACCTTGGCAGGCTGGAGAAATGGGCCAGTGCAAACTACAGGAAGGAAAACTAAAGCAATAAATCTCTGACCAAATGCACTCTTGGAGCTGATACCATGTTTTTAAACTGTGAGCTGTCTCTCAGAGGTCACAGACTGTACAGGGCTGGACCCACCTTCCAAGAATATATGTTTAATGATCCAGTAATTGTAGGGGTTAGGACTTTGCTTCGGTACTGAAAAGGCGGTTAGTCTTGATGTCTGGCAATGAGATGTCAAGATGAGAGAATATGTTAGTTGCAAAATGAAACTATTTTTTTTGAGAGAAAGCCCATGAAGACAGAGATAATGAATTAGGTCTGCTTTTGCTGAGATCTTCTCATTGCTCCTAGAGATCCTGAAGATATTTAGTTTATGGAGAGCCAAGGACACGGCTATCGACACCTGGTGGAACACCTGATTGTTGGAGATACAAGGTAAAGGAAACCTACAAAAGTTGCCCTAAGGTACTAACTGTAATTTTACTGACATTAGGAAGCAGAGGTAGTTTTCCTGTTTTCTCCAGTATAATGGCATCTCATTCCTGCCTGTTATACAGTTTATAAAAAAAATAGCAGAAAAAAAAAGCCTACCTGAAATGACACTTTAGTTAAAATAAATTAAAAAAAAAAGAAATAACTAGAAAGAGCCATAAATCTGCAATTCAACTATCTCAGTGTGCCAGGAAACATGACTGGCTGCGTACAAGGGTTGCATCTGCTCTGCTTTGTTCCCACAGACAGCAAGTTGCCCACAGAGACCACACCTCCTCCCACTCCTCCTCCTGTTCAAGATGCTGAAATGCCACCCAAAGCCAGGAACACAAAATTGTCACTGAAGCACTTTATCAGCGTGGCCCCTTTCCACACTTCAAAAAGGGTATTTGCTGCCTCCCAGTTCAGGGTTGCAGGGCATTAGCAGCGATGTCTCCGCTAGTTTAACTAGTTTGTTGACTGGCCAGTGCATCCCCAAGACAGTTGGCAGCACCATCACAGACCTCTGCTGTGGTTTGATCCATCTCTTCCCTGCGATGGATGAAGATGAGAAAGGAATTAAAGAACTCCTTTCTGTGAAAGAAAACTGCTCTTGTTTCTAGGGGGTTTGTTTTCATTGGTTCTGAAAAATCTATTACTTCTCTCTTTTAAGCAACTCCTCTGCAGAGATGCTATATTAATAAAGCTCTGCCAAATGGCTGCAGCTAGAGGGAAAAGTATGTACGTGAAGTTGGCTTCAAAGGGATATGCTTTTATTTTTTTTTTTTCCCTACTCTCCCTTTGATTTCATTTTCATTTGTGCTGAGGGTTGCTCTTGGTTTGTTTCTAAATTTATTGTCTCTCCCTTCTCCCCAGTGGAAAAGAGATGTAATGCAGCATCCAATTTATTTGGAAATCCATTGTTTCCAGGGAAATCTGAACACATATACCCTGTTGCTTTATACTGGAGCCTGTTTTGTGGAGGAAGGTGAATGCGGTGCACAAGTGGGGTGCAACTTTTCCCACATGAAACGTACCCCGTAGACTGCAAGGTTCATTCTCCTCCTTCTTTAATAAAGCTAATGTCTGTCGGTGGTGAGGGCTGTGTATATCTTTCAAAGGAGGTCCTGCTGTGCAGCCACGAGTCAGGCAACAAGCGACTGAGAGAGACATCTGCCTTGGCAGCCCCACGGCGCGTTGAGAGAGCTGTGAACCTGGTATGTCTTTGATCCTCTGTATATGGAACCTGGAGGCACTGAAGGATCTTGGGTTCCTATGATCCTATGATTTGCCTGAGCAGGTCAGCTCACTGCAGGTGGTTTGCTGGCTTTTTGCAACATAACCACTGTGCGAAGGCCAGCCGTGCTGAAGCAGCCGAGGTGGTAGTGGAGGAAGAAGAAATGAAGTCTTCTAAGAATTTTTCTGAGGAGTCTCCTTCTGAAGTCGTCTTCTAAGGAGTCTGGATCCCCTCACACAAATGTGCCGCTGCTGTTTTCTGAATATGGAGGGCCTGGAACGGTAGTGGGTGCTGCAGGATTTAACATCCCTGATGGAGTTACTTGTCCTCTGTCACACTGCAAAAATCCCCACCAGATTCGCTGCGGCTCCTGTGTCAGGTCCCCTAGTATGCATGAGGCTGTGACCCATCTCTCCATGGGCCAGAAAACCATCATCATTGGGAAGGATGCCAGCAGGCTTTACTCAGTGATGGGGAGTGGTGGGAGGGATTAGCTGCAGGGAAGCGCTGAATTTTGCTGAGCGTTTTGAGTTGTGTATCCAGGAGAAATCAAAATGGCAGCTTTTACTCTGCCCACCTGGAGGGCTCTTAGCCATTTCTTCTGCTGCCTGCAGGAAGAAAGAGGCCATAATAAGAGCTAAAAAACCAGGTCTGGCTCTTCTGGTGCTCTCCCACT
>NW_009724214.1:0-1370 GCF_000703405.1 Apaloderma vittatum | reverse complement strand
AAGTCAATACAGATGCCTTCCAGCTCTCCCAGCAACAGAAATAAACAAAGTCAATACAGATGCCTTCCAGCTCTCCCATCAACACAAATAAAAATCTGCTGCGCTGCGGCTGCAACCGCTGGCACAGCCCCCGCTTGCTCCCCACTGCGCGAATGCCTTCTGCAGGGCACGCTGGTGAGAAACAGCAACCGAGCACAGCCAGCAAACAAGATAGAGAGGAAAGGTACTGCCTTCATTCCCAAAAAGGTGCAACACACTCAGCCTTGTAAAGCCACCCCAACAGAGATAATTCTACTTCCCTGCTGATTTTAAAGAAACCAAAACACAGGCAAGCTGGGGGTTTATGCGAGCACTTGAGGCAAACTGGCAGCAGTGCCACGCTGCAGAGCAAGCAGCCCCATTTCCAGGTCTGCACCTGCTCACCAAGCCCTCTTTTTTTTTCAGTTAGCACTGGAAAAATGCACTGACAAAACCCAGGATTTTCCAGGATCACAACGCTACGAAACAGTTTTATTTCCTTTTCTCCTCCCTGTTCATTAAAACAAGTTTAACATCCAGGCCAGGCCGCAGACTGTACGTGATGGTTCAAGTTCAGGGCTGACTGCACAGCCACGAAAAGGAGATGATCCCACTGCCTGTGGCTCACTGCAGACACCCATTTTGCTCTCTCAAAGTCCTGCCATGCTCATCCTCACAATCCTGCCTGCCATCTTCAACATCACATTTAAAGAGTACTTTAAACCAGCATTTTCCTCCCTGATCAGATCCAAGACTTCTGCAGGAGCTTCTTTGTAGCTTATCCTTTCCCAGCACAGGAGATCCACGCAGTGACCGGCCACAGACACTCAGGTGTGTAGATCTCAGTCCAAGCCCCCCGGGGCAGCCAGCATCTCTGTCCCTGCCATATGCTTAATTAATGCTGCATGGTAGAAGCAATGAGATGCCTTGCTGCACCCTGCATGGGAGAAAATGTTTCACTCTAGCGATTCTCACTCACGCAGTTAACCGTTTCCTCAGCTCACTCTGACAGCTGCTGGCCTTGGGCAGGGAGGGATGTGCCGGGATTAGCAGTGCCAGGCACAGGACAGCCCTCCCCACCACCTCCCATGTATCTCTGGCCAAGGAGGTGCCGATTATTGCTGCCTGGAGTTGGATGTTTCAAGGCTTTCTGTAAACTCTGGAAAACAGGATGTGCTTGAACAGCAGCTTGGACAATGAAGGAGTCTGCTCCAAGAGGAGACTCAAGGGTATTTCTGGAAAACACCTGAAGATCACATCCACCATCCTGTTACCCGCGTGCCCGGCTTTCATTGGCAACGCTCCGCCTGGGGCAAGGATGTGCACAGCACCTCAAACAGCACAGCCCTGCC
>NW_009724213.1:0-6311 GCF_000703405.1 Apaloderma vittatum | reverse complement strand
GTTTGCTCGGGCCCGGCTGCGCCGCCCGCCGGGAATTTGGGAAGCGGGCGTAAGCGGGGAGCGAGGGGCAGCTGGTGCGGGGCTGCAGCTACTTCTTTTGAACTGATAGGAAAAGGGAAAACAATTCCATCAGGTTTACACCAGCACTGGTGTGACGCGCCGTTTGGTTTCACAGGCGTGAAGTCTTTCTTCCTTCTTTTTTTTTTTTACAAAAAAGAAAAAAAGAAGACGTCTTCCCTTTCTTCACTGAAAGCTAAGGTATTATGACTTGGTTAAAACTGTAATATAGGCTTTTGTTGTGATTTAGGACGAACAAAACAACTAAAAGCCAGAAAACAAACTAATTAATGCTATGGTAGAAACCAAAGGATGTCAAAATGAGTCTCTTTTCAGACACAGTCCTTCAGATATCCTGCACAAAATCTGTTTTGCCTGATCTGCTTCTCTGGCCCATCCGAAAAACGCAAAAAGTAGAATCCTCTCCTCCTTTGTCAACAGATCTCTAAACGATAGTTTACCGATATCTATCTTTGCTTGAGATGAGCTTGCAGCTAAATCAAGATCAATATTCTGATCTCTGACAAGGATTTTATTAATATTTTATTCGAAAATCTCGTCTTGCTTCCGACAAGTCCTGGTTTGAGGTTGGTTCAGTTTGGATAGGGCGTCACCACATTATTTCTTAATGACTTTCCCAGCTGCTTCTTTCCATTTTCCACCATCAACAACCATCTGGTATCTTATTAGCACCTCAATGCTCATTTAGTGTTCTCATTTAGGAGAAAAAAAGAAGTAAACACTCGAAATATTACACATTTTAACGGACAGTCTTTGGAAGATTAATGCCTTTATAAACCGATAGATTGTTTCTCTCAGCCTCTTTTTAGCCAACAGATCGGAATCGCAGAACTTCTGGAAAGTGCAAGAGCTGCCTGGTTTGGGGGGTTTGGTTTTTTGTTTGCTTGGGGTAGTTTGTTTTGGGGTTTGTTTTTTTTTCCTGCTAAGATTGTGATTAATCTCACAGGGAAAAGTCTTTCACGGTCATATTTCCTCTGTGTTTATTTAAAGCATAAATCGTTACAAGTAATTTCATTCCATAATCTATTATCCTTTTCGGCTTCGGTCGGAATGTATACCAAAGCACTAAAGCTCTTGATCCAATTTAGGAACCGGTTTGGAGAGCAAAATTATACACTAGGGAACTGTGAGAAAACTAGTCCCTTTCATTTTCCATAACGTATTTTATAACGCAAGTGGAAATAAGATCTATTTACTTTCGGAAAATGGGTCCTACAGAAAATGTCTGATTCATCACAATTGAACAAAAAAAACCTTCTAATTTTACTACTCAAGAACCAGCTTCGCTCAGCTTCTTAAATTTTTGTGTCTGAAAAGGGAAGCTCGCAGCTTGTTTTCGATAGCTGCAAGAATTATTAAAAGCCTGTATTTGGTATTTTAAGTTTCAGTTACCCAAAGGCAAAAAACACTTGACTTTTTAGAAAACTAATTATAAATGTTTGAATAGATACGTGTAAGATCTGCAGCAACAGAATACATACCTGAAGAGAGGTCATAATTTCATTTAGTTTATTAGACAAAAATATATGATTTAGACAAGTTTTGCTGACGCGCTATTTACAATCTGAAATCACTCTATATACAGAAAAAAAAAAACACAAACACATGGGAAACATTTACCAAACAAATAATCCAAGAATGGTTAGAATAACACGATCTGAAATGGTACAATGAAGAAAGGGATCCATCTACAGATTTGTGTAATCGCTTTTATGGATTTGCACCATCTTATTGCAAAAAGAGATTGATGGAAGTCGTTTATATCGTTTCTTTTTTTTTTTTTCTGTCTTTAATACCAGTCTCTGTAATATTTTTTTTCACCAAACCATTTAATCAAGCGGAAGGGAGAGCTGTTAAAATTCGCGGTGTTCCCTCTTGCTGAGCCAAAGAGCTGCAGGGGGGGAAGGGAGAAAGGGAAAAAAAAAAAAGACGTAACAATCTTTCAGAAAAAAAAAAAAGATCTTTTCCATTAATTGCCTGTCTATTGCTATAGCATCCTAGTATTAGTTAATTGCACAAAAATAATTGTCAATTGCGTAGTTATCACAAGATCTGTGAGGACTGTTAAGTTTCAGAAAAGTTACAGGCTGTCTATATACAATTGCAATTTAGACAGACTTTTAAAAGATTATAGCAAATTCTGTGTTGTTCTTGTCTGTATGTATTATTATGGTGATGATTAGGCGTTATAATTAGTCTTTATTATTCAAACACTCTGTTTCACATAAGTAACATTCCTGCAGTGAAAACAAACAAACAAACTCACTTGTCACGGACAGGCTGGAAGGGCGATTTTAGCGGCTGAGGTGGGGAATCAGTTCTTGATACATTTTCTCTTTCTGGAAGGAGACAGAAGAGGGGAAAAAAAACAAAACAAAACAAATCAGGAGAACCATTTTAGAATAACAACAAGAAAAATCTGGACAGTGTACAGAGAATGCACCTCTCTCACACTGTCTTATTTAGACACCATTATCTACTTTCAATACTTAAGGAGTATGCAAGCTTTTCTTGCCACGTTTTCGACTGTCACTGAAATTATTGGGAGACAAAGGCCAGGAAGAAGCAGAAGAAAGCAAAACTCAAAGATTGTGTGTCCCAGAGCTGTTTCTGCATTCTCCTCTTCTTTGGTAGGCGTATAGGGTGAGAATGTAATAGCGCATGTGAAATGGGCTTACTCCAGGAAAAAAACACAAAATCAACTCTAGGGTAAACTGTAACTCGGTTAAAGCAATCAGTTGCACCAGGGGTGATTCTAACACCATTCCTCAAGGAGAGGTTCATGAGTGTTTACTGGGGGTGGAGAGAGAGCTGGATGCCTTATGCATTCATTACCTATGTGTTTGGGGCTGGTCCTCTCTGAAGGTTTTTCACTGCTTAGGGCTCCCAGGGTTGCTGTTAAAACAGAAGGTTGTTGCTGGGCCTGGAGGTGATGATTGTGATGAGCAGTGTGGTGATGATTTACTCCCAAAAAGGACCTCACATTTAGCAGGGAACTCTGAGTGAGGAAAGCCCCGTTTGTCCAGTTGTGAAATTTGCCAATCTGGCATGTGTAGAGTCCATGGCTAGGGAGAAAAGCGGGGTGCTGGATCTGTGGAGAAGTGTGGTTAACCTGGGGAGGAGGGGGCGGAGGGGGAGAAGATTTCAGGGCACCATCAGGACTGGTTGCTGTCTCTGCCAAAGACCAAATCTTGGGTTTGCTGTGAGATGGCATCTGTAAATTGTTCTGTCCTCCCGGACTTATGATTCGTGTGCTGTTGTCAGAGGCCTCCTTCACCATGGCCAGCGTATCTTTGGGTTTCAGCCCTTCAGAGCCTGACAGTGCCAAATCCTTCTCCTTCTCCAAGTGCTCCTCTTCACTGCTTTGTCTCAGGAGCTCGGGTTTCTCCTCCTCTTCCTCATTGCTCTGCTCTCCATCGTTCTCGTCTATTTTGTCTATGTCTATGCTCTCCAGGTCGATTTCCTCATCGTCTTCGTTCTTCTCAGTGTCCCCCTCATTGTCACTCCCGAAGAGGTTTGCATCTTCTTGGTCTTTACTTCTGGAGCCCCAGGTCACCTTGTTCTCCTTCTTGAGCCGCCGGCGGGCATTGGCAAACCAGGTGGAGACCTGGGTGAGGGTCATTTTGGTGATGATGGCCAGCATAATCTTCTCGCCCTTGGTGGGGTAGGGGTTCTTGCGGTGCTCGTTGAGCCAGGCCTTGAGGGTGCTGGTGCTCTCCCGGGTGGCATTTTTGGGCCGCCCCGGGTCCCCGTACTGGAACTGTCCATAGGGATAATAGCCGGGGGCAGTGTGGGCAGCAAAGGTAGCAGGGTGGACACCCGGATTATCTTTCAGCTCGTACTGGGAGCCCTGCAACACATTCAGACAAGCGGAGAGGAAAAAGCACATCAATTATCTCGTTAGTGTCTCTAACAGACCTGAATAGGCTACTCCGGGAGCCGGAATACGCCTCTGAGCAGTGCAAAGGGTCTTCACAGGCAAATTCGTCCCTCCCTGCTCCAGGCTCTTCACGTTTAGATCAGACAGAGGTATTCCCAAATGGTCCCCCTTGTTGCAGGGAAAGGAAAAGAGAGAGGCTAAACTGGGCTCTGCCAGACATTATGCGTATTTTCTCCGCAGACCAAATCAAATGATAGAAATGCAGCAACTTCGCATTCACCTCGGCAAGACAATTTATAGTGCACTCGAAATTATCAGGCAGAGAAAGCAGGTACTACACCACAGTTACAAACTAATGTCTGCGCACAACGTCATATTTATCTGCAAAATATCCAGGAGGATATTACAAATGCACGCAGAGCATTCTTCTTTGGCCCCAGATCTGCCTTTAAAAGGAGTTGGCATGAGACAAGACTGGGCAGATGAATGCACAACTTCAGTGCGAAGACACTTATAATGTAAGAGATTTTCCACACACAAACCAACACTCTCCCCCGCCTCTCTCGTCCTCCCAATCATACACTAAGATTCTGTTGCAAAACATTAACTTCTAACTGTTAGAAGAGCCTTTAAACTCTGGAATGAAAACTGATCCGCGCATTGTAGAATATGGATATGCAGACACTTTATCGCGTAAGTTTTACTTTGATCTGGGCAGAGCAAACACAAATTGTTTACAAGCGCTTAGAGACGGTGATTTATTTGCAATCAATATTCTTTTTATCATCAGTAGTAAAACACAGCAAGTCAAATTATCCCATCAGGTGTTTTGGTAAATAACATTTTATCTTTCTAGCAACCCCATTAGGCCTCATTATTACCGCAAATTGCCCAGATATTAACTTAATATTTTAGCTCTTGATTAAATGCTCAGAATTTCAGTATTTATTTCAAAATATTACCGTCATGGTAAATCACTGGAATAAAATACCAAGATACTTTGCGAGTAGGAAAGGGAACTGTTCCTAAATAGCTGGTATTTAAAGCTAGTTTCTTTCTTGCTTATTTCTATTATAATCTTCCCCCCTCCTTTTTTTTTTCTGAGTCCAGAAATACATTCTTGACATTACTCTTGCGAAATTTGTGTCAGCCTCAAAAATTAACCTCTTTTGAAATGTCAGCGAAGAAACTAATATAACTTTGCCGAACAGTTAAAAAGGATCATGTATTTTAATTTCAGAGACAAAGCTTATATACAAAGAGAAACTCGATGTAATTTTTGTAATGTGCTAGAGGGTGGGCTTTCTGCACTCCCTTTATTCCGCTGTCTTTTGTTATTGTTGCTGAAACGATATTTTTTTTGTGTAATCTCTATTGGGAATTCTTTTGAAGAAGCCATTTGTAAATCACTCATTGCTTCTGTCTCAACTTTTACTGCATTTCCAAAATCAAGGTTAGAAAAAATAGGAAATGCATGTTGTTAAAAGTACCTTTGTAGGAAATGTTTGTAGCACAAAATTAACTGTTTTCAGGTGCTGACCCTTGTTCAACAGCGCATCTACCTACTTGCCTACACATATATATTTAAAAAAACCCTTACAAGCTGTCTTGCATGCATCCAGTTAAAAATATTCACACTTTTATGTTTTGGGGGAAGAGAAAAGAGGGGCATTTCGATATTAAGTGGAACCTAAGCGTACCGCCGCTGAGAAATTTGGAGATACTAGTAACGAAAATGTCCAACGACACCAGAGAAAAAAAACAGTTTTAAAAAGATATTTCACTTTTCAACTATTACATTCTAAAGAAAAGAGGGGGGAAAGAGAGATCCGAGGACGATCTGGCTGACTGCAATTTATTCTAGAGTTAACGCAAACACGCCTTTCTGCTCCGATGCATATAATGGGATGTAGACCTTCGCTTGATGCAGATCCGATCTATGATACTTGCCATAATCAGAGTATAAAAAGTTCAGGAAACGAATGGGCCGTTTTTAAGGTTTTAACATTTTGAAGTAAATGGGCGTACCACCTACGGACACTGCACTTTTGGCCTTTCGGACGGAAGCTTTTCATAACTGGGCGGCAAAGAAAAGGACCAGGGGGAAAGAGGAGAGCGCTGGAAAGCCGACCGAAACAAGGGGACCGACAGTATCACCCGTCAACAACCGACACCAATAAGAACATGAAGGAAAAAAAAAAAAGTGCCGAGTTGCTAGGGAAAGCCGAGAGCACGGAGGCGAGAGCCCTGCTCAGCCCTTTCGCCGCCAAGAAGGAAAACTCGGAGGAGTTTTGCCTGTCTGGACCGACGGGGCGGATGGAGGCTGCGCTCGCACACGGAGCCCGCCGCCCCC
>NW_009724212.1:0-2071 GCF_000703405.1 Apaloderma vittatum | reverse complement strand
AGCTCTGGAGGTCCCTCCCAACCCCAACATTGTGTGACTCTGTGAAACATTGAGCGGAGCCAAGGCTTTGCCAGGTCCCTGCCGAAGCAGCCCTGCTCTAAGCAGCAGCTCCTCCCTTGCTGCCGTTTCCACCATTGCCCAGTTCCTCAACCTGCCCTCTCTCGTTCTAGGCTGCAAGCACGTGAAAGGCATTCTGCTGTACGGACCTCCGGGCTGCGGGAAGACGCTTATGGCCAGACAGATTGGCAAGATGCTGAATGCCAGAGAGCCGAAGGTGGTCAACGGTCCCGAAATCCTCAACAAATACGTGGGCGAATCCGAGGCCAACATCCGCAAGCTGTTTGCTGATGCAGAAGAAGAACAACGAAGGGTAAATGCAGACATGGCTGAGTGGCACAGGCCTAAAGAATGACCAGAGAGGAGGTTTATAACCAGAAAATTGCTGCTTCTGTTCGAAGTCTCAGTCGCTGCTTAGCCTGTGATTATAGTTACTCCTTGCAAGTCACTGAATATTGGTGTTCTACAGGCAGTCAGTTGAAAAAATCAATCCTAGCACCTGGGAAGGGAGCTGGTCTTCTAGTTAGCTCAGTTTGTTTAAATTCCGTGCAGGATTATTTCAAAGTAATCCAGGAGGGCCCTGCCTGCTCTGCTCTGAGTTGTGCGGGGTGTCACCTTCTCAGAAAGTGCTGGAAAGGGATTGTAAAAATTTTACTTTCTTTCTTCTTTTCTCTTTTTTTTTTTCTTTTGTGTGGAGGACGTACCTAGTCTGTTTGGGTTTTTGCTGCTGAATCCAGGTGGCACCTAACACAGGATGAATTTCAAATAAGCTTTCATGATTTTAGGATTTTTGGGTTGCTGACTTCTTAGCGTAAGTACGTTAGAATCCTTGAGGGGTTATCATGGATACATCAGTTTCCTCAGTAGAGAACTAATGGATGAGAAGAATGTCTCAAAACTACTGAATATAGATCTTTGAAAATGGGAATAAAGATTCTGGTTTTTCCAATTTTTTTTTCTTGGTCCATTGCCTTGGCTGGCTTTCCAAAGCCCAGTCTTTAGTCTGAAGGTGTAAATACTGATTCCGTGCAGTTTATGGTAATTTTTCTCTGCTGTGCATCAATCTTGATAGATTTTTCTGGGAAAGAAATCCAATGTCAGACAAGCCACAGTTAAAGACGTTTGCCAAGGATGTCGTATCCCTGAATTTTATTTGTGCCTACCAAGACTGCGGGTTTTGCTGGTGGCAGAAAATCAGAAAGTCAGCTTCGTGGGGTGACCTGCGCCCACGGAACAATCCCCTCCTCTCTGGTCGTTGCACTAGAGCTGAAAGCCGTGAGCTGCTTTTCCTTTGCAATAACACACCTGTTAAAATAGACTCGAGATTGGCTGCAGGGGATGGTCCCGATGACAAGTCTGCGAGATTAAAAAAGGTCTCGAAAAGGTCGGTGTTGTGAGGGCTGGTGGCTGGGGCAGGTTGCCAGCGACGGCGCATTTAGCCGCTGTCAACATGGTCTCTCTACTGTCCACAAAAACTGTTTTAGAGGTGGAATTTGAAGGGAAAAAGCTTCATCATACGGTCACAAAAAGTATCCTGTTCTCTTACCAGCTGCAACTGCTTCACCCCTGAGTGAACCTGGAAATAAGCAGTTCTGTTCCTGATTGGCACCGAGCAAACGGGCTCCTTCGAAATACTCAGAACGAAGCTGCTCCGGCAAGCCCCTGTGTTTACTAACTGTAGTACAACCTGGGGTATTTCCCACCTCGGGTGCATCCCTCCGCAGACGTGCTTTGTTCTCCGTCTCCCTTGCGCAGGGCTTTCCCACACACCGCGTGCCGTGACCCTTGGAGCTGCGTGTTCCGCCTTTGGGCTTGGGCTTGTCTTGCTCAGTCTCGTCCTCTTCCTTGAAACCCCACTTCTCTTAGCAATGGCACCCGGGACGTCCCGAATTTGGGCAAAGTCCCGCTGAGCCCCCAGGTTTGGAGGGTTGGCAGGATGTCATCCTGGCGAGAACTGTGGCACATCGATCGTGTGCGATACCCAACTGTTGTGGGTTAGGGCTGGGCCGGCCTC
>NW_009724211.1:0-24756 GCF_000703405.1 Apaloderma vittatum | reverse complement strand
AAAGGAGAGGAGTTAGGCAGGCGGCTTGGAAAACAGGGAAGCCGGGCTCCAGGAAAACGTGCGAGGCGAGACGCGCCCCGGTGCGGAGCCGAGAGGCGTTCGCTGCAGGCTGTCGTGCCCCAGGCAGCAAGCTGGAGAACCCTGAAGCGAAGTAATAGGGCGGTGCAGAATAGTCAGAACAGGGTTTCTGGGAAGCTGTAGACAGTTTTTCTTTAGTAGCAAACGGTAAGTATAGCAGGACAAATGTTTTCTAGACTTCGTTTATATCTGTGTCCAAAAGTCATTATGGAGAATGAAAAGACCCAAACGGGATTTGTGTCTGGCTTAATTTCAAACACATCTGATGTAGGGCAGTGCTAGCTAAACTATCTTCGAGCAAAAGGACATAACAAACATCATTTTCTGTATGACGATCAGAAACGGTTTTGGTGTTACTTCATTATTTTACAATGTCGTATTTTTATTTTCATCATCATTGCTGCTATGTTCGTGCAGTTGATGATTAAGGGTACTCAGCAGCATTACAAAAATAATCGTCAGTGACTCAAGATAACAATGGCCATAGGTGGCAGTAAGTGGAATTTCTCCAAGTTTGAGTTTCTCCTCAAGTTTCTCTTGAGGGGGCAGGGAAGGGAGAGACCAGTGACTAAACTGAGAGTTTAAACCTCCTGCATTTAAAAAGGTCTAGTATTTGATTTGATTTTATTCTTTTCTTGTTATACTTTCTTTCCCTCTTCCATTTTCCACCTCCATTTTTTCTTAAAACATTGTCAAAGGGAAAAGCAGGTGGTTTTTATTCCATTAGATGGCTGTTTACAGCCCTGATCCAACAAGTTATTTAGATGCATGTCAAACTTTTATCCCATGATGGGTCCCTGCAATTGCAAAGAGCTTCTGTTGCTTCCAGTAGGAGAGTTCACATGGGCTGAATTAGGTACTGGCATACAGGCCATGATCAGACACATCCAAACAGCTTCTGCCAATCCCTGGCTGTTTGATCCACTGCAGGAGAGTGAGAACTACTCTGCTGTATCCTATGGAAGTGCTACCCATTTTTGTATGTGAGGCAAGCCATGGAAAGAAGTACGGGATGCCATGGGGTCAGGTCAGATATGGACCAGTTCCTCTCCTGAACAAAGTGAACCACATCATGCTGTCAAAAATCTACATGCATTACAAATTTAACTCCAGTCTTTCCGCATTTAACAATGTCTCCGTAGTACCCTGCAGTCAAGAAACTGGTTTTATTTCTAACAGACTGGCTGCAGCTTCATCTTTGAGATTAGAGTGATTTTGAAGGATCATAAAGTAACCAACTTGTTAGATAACAGCTGATGCATAATCCTATGAATTTATGACAAAAGTGTAATTTGCTGTGCTGCACATGTAATTTATTACTTCTGCAAGCACTACTGTAATAGATATCTTAGGTATTACTTGCTGATGATTGTTCTTTGTCTTTGGAGAAATAAACGCAAAAGTTCACCTTCATATCATTCCTTTCCAGACTCCATTGAACCTGAGGATATGTCTTTGGAAAACACTGAAGTGACCCAAGATCAGCTGCTGAACTATCACTTGATGTTTCCCATAGGCCAGGACAAATCCATTCCCTGGAATGCAATCACTGCATATGAAAACATGAAAGCAAAGCGAGTATCTGAGCTCCAGAAATGGAAAGAGCAGGTGGGGGTTTTTTTTGCAAACTTTTCAGAGGCTATTTCAGTAAATGCCATTGATCCAGAATATAAAATAAAAATGTGTGTTAAATTACAACAGTAACCCTAGGATGGCAGTATTTTGGGTAGCCTTACATACAGCTATTGATGAAACACCCGTGCAAACCAAAATATGTTTCATTCTGATCACAAGGAAACACTATTAAGTAGATGCATGTAAAAAGAGAGAAAGTTTAGCAATTAAAGTAGTCTTTTACCTCCGAAGCTGCAAAATCACAGTGGGGAACGGGGGGTGTGCGGCGCATTTGTAAGCAGGTCCATGTTCCACTTGAGGGCACCAGAGAACCACAGTTAGACCAGTCCTAGGCAGCCAAGACACCCATGGCAAGGAGCTAAACTGGAATAAGGCACCACTGAAGGCCACTTTCATAGTGGTTACAGACGGGGAAAAAGAAAAAAAAAAAGCAAGCGCAAAATCCTACTAACCACCACTCTGCTCTATGAAGCCTCATTCCACACCCAGAAAGGGACTTGATCGCTGATTTAGTTTGAACTATTATACATAAGTGCTTTTAGCCCCAGTTCTGGGTTTTAGGCTTCTGCTTTTCTAACCCAGAGCCACAGATAAGCCTGCCGACTTGAATAAGACTGCTTATGTGGGTGGCTGACACAGGGAAGTCTTGCAAAAGCAAATGGTATGATTGTTTTCACTCTAAAGTAAAAATATTTGTTCAGACACTTCACCCCTTTCACTCATTTAAACACATTAGGTACCATTAATGTGTGGCAACTGTGACTTTGAAAAAGGGAGCAAGTAAATTGTGAAAATAGTGAACACTGCAAACATTTCTTCCTCTCCACTTCTAAGCACTTTGGGTTTGGGTCTCAGAGCCACAGGGGTGCTGTCTACTCTGCTTCGGCGACACCTCTGTCCTGTACAAAAGATAACAAACATTCAGATGTTTGTTCTTGCACCATCTCTATATGTCTTGCACCTATTCTTCATACATCAACAGAGCACAGGGCCATAGCAACCAAGAAAACGTGGCTAGTCTCACGTACACCAGTCTCCTAACGTGCACCTCCCCATAACAGGAGAGATTGTACCCTCTGAGCAGTAATGTGTTTACTTAGTACAGGTTAAATTTCCTTGTGTGGCAATTTCAGGACTTAAATCCTTGTGTTTCTGAGAAAATACCTCAAAGAATAAAAACAAAGGCCTAAATGTAACACCAGATTTTTCTGGCTGTGCTCCTACTGAAACAAGCAAAAACTATATGCAAAGCAGCCTGGTACAGATTATATGACTAATAAGTATTTCCAGCTTTTTGCTAGTTTTATACTGATCACTTTTTGCTTAGATGATTTCTCTGTGATTTTGGTATTGACAACTTTTGCATGGTATTCCTGCAGGGACCTTGTCAGAAGGAGCTCTACAGAGCCCTGTATAAATTGGCAAAGGCTCAGCAGAGTGACGGAGGGGAGATTTACAAATTCTACTTGCCCAACTGCAACAAGAATGGATTTTACCACAGCAAACAGGTACGTGCCTTTTCCCCTGTCTGCCCACAGCAGCACTGCCACTAGCCTGACACAGCCAACCCTTTCATGGCCCTCTGCGCCCAAACTCACCAGTTTGCAGCTGCTGGAAAAGCAGGTTGTGAAAACAGGGATACTTAGTAGTGGGAGCAGATGGTTTGTCCTTCTTCTCTTAAAAGTGAGCTGCATGCTGTGGGCTGACAGCAATGGAAGCAGGAGGCTTTTCATTCACAGAACAGGTGCACACAAGGCCTTCTACAAAATCTTTTAACCCTGTCTGCTCTGAAGCCAAATCAGGCTCTATGTACTTGAATTGTTAGCATATTCCAGTTGAGATTAGTTCATAATAACCACCATACTGCCTGCAAAGCCCTTTGAATATATAATAATCGCTATGGAGAAAGGAGGCTCACAGCTCCCAGGCAATGAAAGACTCACAGAGGCAATGAAAAAGCTCTATGGAGTAAAATTAGGCTTCTGAATTTGAATACTGATTTGTGCTGCGTATGGATTATGTTATATGCTCGTTGCCATTATAGCCTCAGAAAAAGCCATCACAAGTTAACACTGAGAGTAATCTGCAAACCTAACTAAAGCTCCAAACCTCAAGCCACACCCTTGTAACCACAGGTCATGCACACAAATTTAGTAGGTCTGCATAAATCTGTGTCACCAAGACTCCTTGTTTTTGGGCATGGCACCACAGTGTGACTCACAAACATTGTGACCTGGGATCTAATCAGGCACAATCAGAAATCCATGTAACCCTTTCCCCGAGAAAAAAACCACAACAAAAGTACACCCTATTTGCCTCCTTGCGTGAAAAGCCAGACCATACAGTCATTGCTCTCGCCTTACCAGCTCATATATTCTGCCTTCCTTCGATTTCTCACACTGGGAGATATTGCTGGTTCATACTGCTGTTTACCAAGGAGTGGGGAAACTGTTTTAAATCTGATATTGCTCTTGTGGTAGCTGAGCTTGGGTCATGGCTCTCTAAGCCATGTGTATTGGTCAGATGGTCTGTCAGAGCAGGGACCACTGCATTCAAAACAAATCTGTGCATGGCAGGCACCTACCTTCTGATCCTAGTTCTGTCCAACAATTTTATTTGCAATATGTCACCAGTTACTTATTGTGGCTTTTGTCTTGATAATAATATTCTAGTGTGAAACATTACTGGATGGAGAGTCTGCTGGATGCTGGTGTGTCTATCCAAAAAATGGAAGAAGAATTCCTGGATCTCCAGTAATGAAAGGAGACCCCGAATGCCAACACTATCTCAACTCACAAGAACAAAACTAAACACATTCATTCACACCAAGCTGTCTGTGAGGCCTGATCTAGTCAGGAGACATTTCAGTCAGGAGCCTTCCAGCAAGGTAGTTCTGTACACCTGATTTTCAGCATATGAGTAACTCCACGAAGTACCTTTTTTACTGTAATGGGATTACTCAGGTGCTTGAATGACGAATATGAGCAACTGCAAGATCAAGTCCTACAATCTTGTATATTTTGTTTGTATAATACTATGGATACCCTCATATGTAAAGACGTTGAATTATTTATTTCACAGTACATGTATTTTTGTCTGTGTGTGTTGTGACTAACTTATATCCTCAAACACTTCATAACTTTATATGTAAATACTTAATATTATTGCTCTTAAATGTATGCATCTTATGTTGGAGGAATGTTGCTACTTAAAAACTTCCTATGGCATACTATTGGGAAAAATGGCTTGTAAACTTGCATTTTTGTACTGTCTGTTTATAGATATAAAACTGAATTTTAAAAAATAGCTTTCAGTAGAGAACACACTTAGAAACTTATTTAAAACCTTTTTTTGTTTATATATCATGTTTCTTTTGCACCTCTGTTTCAATATCAAGCTGTTTCTCAAAAAAAAAAAGAGAACGTCTAAGCCTTGGTTATATACTAAAGCTCCTGATGGGACAGTATTTGTTTCTATTTTCTGAACATATGTACTGGATAAAAGGCAAAATGCAACATGATCTTCTGTGCCACCTTTGACAGGTGTAAGTTTTTCACGTTGATGTTTTCATGTTATTTAAGATGAGCTATTAAATAATGTCTTCTACGCTGTCCCTGTCTCATGCTTTCTGCATGTTCCTGTTCAGCAGTCTGATCTCAGTAGGACAGCGCAGCGGCAGGTGGGAACATTGAGGAAAACATGCATCTTGCAAATTTGCCTTCTGACTCCCTAGCTCCATTGTCCTGCCATGGGTTTTCTTGTTTTGCTCTCCCTGCTCTGTGCTCCTCTTCTCCTGTGTTCCCCTTTTCTGGTTCTCCTAAATCCTGGCTGTGTTCTTCAAGCCTCTGCCTTGGGCAAAACAGGAGCCTCCAAGAGAAGTTATTAAAAGATTTTCTGCGTCGAAAAGCTGGATGCCTTTCTGCACTCAAAAGCCCAAGGCAGCAGTATTAATGCATTTAAAAGATAACGTCAAAACTAGAAAGAGTCATTTCCTGCATGAAAGCCAGAGGTTTTAAAAGGGAGGCTAGGGAAAAGCCCAGCCTTTATCTTTTTGTTGAGTCAAGAAAGTCCACTTGGCTAGGGATGTGGTCCCTCTCCCTCCCTCACATGTTCCTTCAACTTAGTGGTTGCAAAGAAAAAGAGAGAAAGCAACTAACTGCCTTGCTGGCTCCCAGCTGGTTTTGTCCATGGAGAAATTGGTGTGGGAGTTAGCAAGTCCCAGAGGTGGAAACAGGCTGCACCAACCCTGCTGGGTAAAACAGCCTGAGAGGAGAGTAATAACATTTTCTAAGAGCCTGGCAAGAGGGAAATTCAGCTTAAAGTCCTCCTGCCATTTGTTGGCGCAAGCTTTGGGTTTTAAATGGGAGGAGGGAGCGGCTTGTAGAAACTGCAAAGCCAAAGCAGTATGGAGAGCTCTGCTCTCTGTATCATGATTCTATGGGATTGCACACTAGGCCTGCCAAATGTGGTGGCTGCCTTTGCGCATTGGTGTCAACTGCTCCTATTGGTGTCTAATAAGTTGCTTCAAATATGAATCTATGGATATACTACTGGGCTGCTTTGTAAACTGTTTTGAGATCTTCCCAAAGAAAGAAAAAGCAGTTGATATTATCAATATTTAACATCTATACTCCCAGTAACGAGCTACAGTGAGACTTGGCTAAAACTGTGTTACCACATTCACTGTGTCAAAATGCTCAGCAATCATTTTATATAAAAATAATGAAGAAGCAATGAAATTTGGTCAGAAACTTAGAGTCCTTTCATGAAGTCTATCCAGCACTGAACAACTGTCATGTGGCATTGCCAAGGGAAAACAGTGAAGGAAGGAAGGGAAATCATATACTCACAGTTACAGCATGTGCTTAAGAGCACCCTGGCTACTCTCACTTTTGTTGACCTCATGTAAAGGTTGATCTCTAAAGAGCAGAAATTGATTCTTTGGTTGGGATCATTACATATGTATCTGGGAGAAATGTTCATCACATTAATAATTATTAATAGCAGTTTTTTGCCATATAGCAACACAATGGACAGATATATCCAGTGTTTTCCAGGGTGGCAGGTTCTCATCCTAGCTGCAAGAAATCAGTTTTTAACAGAGACAGGGTTTGAGGGGTATCCTTTCTTTTAAATATCAAGTAGCAGGAGCAGAAATAACAGCATTCAGGCATGACTTATTTATTAGAGGGGTTTAGCTTCTTACCTCCCACTGAAAGCAACAGGGGAAGGATGCCTCCTTATCTACAATCTTGGCAGGACTCACCAGGACAGACTTCTGCTGAGCTGCTCTAGGATGGACTGTCTGACTTGAGCCAAACTTTTCTGTATACTGGGATTAGGACTAATGCAAGGAGGCAAAGAAGGCAAATTTTATCTCATCTATGACAGTGCTGCTAGGAGTTTGGACTACATTTAGTCCGTATATGTCATGTGTTGTGATATTTTGATTTTTCTGATCAGCCTCAGAAACAAGGTGAAAAATCAAAGGTCTGTAGTTTTCCTTTGTTTTGGTTACTTTTTGTCTGCTTGTGCTGGGTTTCTTTTTTGCCTTTTTTTTTTTGCCTTTTTTTTTGCATATGTCAGCTGGCAATCCTGGCTTCAGTGTGTGCCTGCTGCAGTGGTCCCAGCTGTGCTGGCAAGCCAAGCCTGGTGGAAATCAGTTGGGAAACAGGCAAGGTGCTGAAGGATGCTCTAGCAGCTCAGGTCAACTAGCGTGCAGCTGGATGTGTAAAGGGGATGTACTGTTCCTCATTATTTCAGCTCCCTCCCTTCACACCCTCTTGCAGTCCTCCTACTCCACCTAAAAAAAAAAATTAATTGGTGGGATGGTCTTAGGTGAGCATCTGTAATGTTTGGTTCATGTTATTTGAGAACCCTACATACCCAGTTTGTGCTTCCTCCTGCCAAAAACCTGCCGGGTTTGCTGCAGCAGGGTTTGTTCCAGCCACGCCTCCTCCTGCCCCTGGCCTACTGCCAGCTGCAAAGTGCTCATAGCACAGAAATGAGGTCCCTGCCCTCTGCACTTTATTTTCTACCCTCCTTTTCCCCTAAAGCTGTCCAATACAACCTACAGTCACTTGGTATTGGGCTCCGCTCATACTGTGTCAGTTCTGCTCGTTGCTTTGGGGTACACCAGAGACACTTTAGTGTTGGCCAGTGCTGGCAGGAGGTGAGGGTAGAGAAAGAAGGAGAGAAAGAAAGTGGAGATGGAAGGCAGCCAACACTAATACTGAAAGGTCATCAGCATCTCTGTCACTTCTCTACCATAAGAACACATGCTCTGCAGAGGCAAAACAGCTTCCTACAGATCCAGCCCATAACACAATCATATATTAAGCACATCAGAATTTAGCATTTTCCTTTCCAAAACCAAAATATATTCCTTTGAGCTTGCACTTGCTAATTAGAGTCCTAAACACATCACACACACACAAAAGCAACAAAAAACCTCCAGAAAATGCATCACATATAGCTTTGTTTCCTCAAGGGGAAGAAAAGTGGGATGGAAAAGAATGGCACATAGCAGAGGCTTGTCACAAAATTTACTGCACTCCTGGAAAGCATTCAGCTCCCACCACATCAGACACTACATGAGAGCCTCAACAAAATACTAAAATAGAGCATTTTTTCCCTGCAAAGACAGAACCAAAGATGTTTGTGCTTTACAAAAGTCCAACAGCACTGCCTTTGCTGAATTAGAAACGTTATTTTTCTACCCACATCACTGCCTTGCTATTGCAGAACACCACCACCATCTAATCCCTGCCCAACCCAAACCAGTAATAATAAAAAGTATCTTTAAAAAAAGATCCAAGTGACTTATTGCAAGCTAGACTCTCAGCCCATGCTGTATGCCGAATGGAGAAGTCCCATCTGTATCTTTAGACAATACCTTTGAAGTGGATTTACTTTTCCTTGGTTGATAAACCACTAGCCTAAACAACCTCCCCAGGCTGCATGGATGACAGGTCCCAGGCTTGCTGTTTGCCAATTATTTTACACACTTGTTGTATATCATATTGAAAATCAAGCAGTCTGCATCCACAGATCAGGCAGGAAAGTGAAGTGTGAGCATCTCAACAAACACCTAATTGTGTTTAGCACATTTGCCTTCTTAAGACTTGGGTAGATGGAATATAGTAACAGTAGCAGAGTTGGGGCAACTGTAGGGCTTCTCTTACTAACATGTCACCCTGTATTACCTCGGCACATTCAGGTAAAGGCGGAAGGGCACAAAGAAGAAGAGGATCTGCTGGGAGCACAGCCAAATAGTTCTGTATTACCAGAAAGTACCAAAAACAACAGCGGCAGAGCAGGAGCCCAGACATACCAGCGCTTGCACACTAAGTAATGAAAACAGCTCTGAGGAGAGCTCAGTCAACAAACAAGTGCTTTATTTTATTTTCCCTCCTTTCCTCCTCCCTTGGCCTACCTCCTCCCCCAGGGTGCAAAGTTCATCTGCAGCTAAGCTACTGCAAGGGCCCAGGGAGAGGGGCAGTCTCCTGCAGGACTGACGTGGGAGCAGGGGTGCTCGTGGATGTTGAAGTAAGAAGGTCAAATGAGCAAATCTAAACTTAGCCCATTCCAGATCCTGGATGTTTCATTTCACAAAAGTTAATGCTTGCCTTTTCAGACTCTGCGTTGGATGATCACCTCAGAGTGGCAATACAGCAATGACCAGCAAAGACAAGGGCAGGCAGGGGAACGCAGGGGTGCACACGTGCTTGGCTTCTTTACGAACCACGTTTCCCAACAGAACAGTGTCTGGCCAGCAGGCACAGCTACTCCAGCCCAGCCGCCCTGGTGCAGGTCTGCCCTGCAGAACATGGCACAGGTAGTCCTTCTCCTGGTCTGTCTCCTCTAATTGCTCTTAAGCTAACAAAGAGCAGCCCATTTGTGCCTACACTGAGGTTTTTAATTGCATAATTATGTTGGTGGTGATGTGTCATTTTTTTTCTCTCTCATTGACAGTGCTTTGAAATTCAATGGGCTGATGTGTAGATGCTGAGGAAAAGCACCTTAGTGTGGGGTGGCTCCAGGGGCCTAGAGCAAATGCTAGCTATATCATATTCTTTCATATTTTCTCTTTGCCTACGGCTTCTGTTTATTGCTGCTTAGGCAGCTGAGCCCTCACCATTTAGCCCCGGCAAGGGAACAGAAAAAGAAGAGCAGCAACATGCTGGCGTAGAAGGGTAATAACAGCTGTGGAAATGTATGGCAAGATCTGAGGGCTGAAGGTTGCACCTCTATGACAAAGCAGTAATCAACTTTTCACGCTCAGTCAGTTAGGTCTTTTTTACTGGGTGCAAGTTATGTGATATGCAGCAGACATAGGAAATAACTCTTCACCTTGAATATTCTCTGTGTGGCACAAGTGGGCAAAAATAGCCTGTGCTCTCCAGTTGCAGGGAGCAAGGGAAATGCACTCAGCCTCTGGCTCTTGTAAGCAAGTCCCTTCACTACCCTACTTTGGGAAGGTTTTAATCACGGGTGGCTGTGGGAAGCAGTCCTTTTCAATGACATTTTCTTCAGCTTTACAAATTTTTCTGGAGGATACCTCAGCTGCTCTCTGCAGCAATATTTTTGCTGCCTTTCTTTCCATGCCTGCTCATCGAGAGAGCAGTGGGGTGAAATTAGCCATGACAGAGAAAGGCTCTTAAGGAATTGGAATAGGTCAGCAGAAGTAGAAAGCCAGGATACATACTGCAGCAGGACATACATTCTGCAAGGATAAACTGATATTTGCAGCGCTACCCTTTGCTTCTGCTAATACCTGCCCTCCATACCTTTTTTTTAGTTGCAACTTTCAGCCTTGAAGTCATTTGCATTTTTTAATATATGTACAGCGCAAAAGCAAAGGTTTGTACAACGGGGATTTTCTCTAAGGCTGGTGTATACGCTTCTACAGCTGCAAAATCTGAACTGGAAGAAATAATACACAAAATGAGAAGTTTTAAAACTAAAGGTTCTTCTGGTGAACAATGGATTTGCACAACTTGCCACTTTACCAGAGTATTTCCTTTCTAGCAGAAAAAGATGTCAGTCAATGCATTATATAATGAAGATAATCTCATGCACTTGAGCACTGGACACCAAGCTACCACATCTTGATGGGTTCGCAGGATCACAGGATGGCTGAAGTTGGAAGGGACACCTAGAGCTGGTTGCTCAGGACCACAGCCAAATGGCTTTTGAGTATCTCCGAGGATGGAGATTCCCAAATCAAATGAAGGTTAAATACTTTCCAGTTGGAAGAAGATACCCAGGTCCACTGGACATTCCAAAACCCTTCTAATAGCCTTAAATAAAGTTAATGCTGCATGCTTGCAGATGAAAGGCGTTAAAGATACAAAAAGCTTGGAATACTCTGATGCCCTTTTGGATCTCTCAGAAAAAACGAGGGAGTGGGCCTTTCTAGTGTAGGAAGCATACATATTCTTCTGATAGAAATTAACAGACGTGAAGAGTTCCTAAAGGCTCAGCAAGAATACATACAAAACAGCCACTTATATAAACATTTCATTTTGAATACTAATGTGCTTTGGCATCCAGGAAAATTGCTCAGCACTTTTCATACTTTAAATATAATTCCTATTGCTAATATGTAAAATCTCTGTGGAGCCATCCTTGCTTACACAGTTTTAGAGAGTGACTAGGCACCAAAAAATGATTTCCCAAAAGGTCTGTAAAATCATTACTTAAATTTAGGGCTCAGCTCAGTAAAGAATTATGCTATGTTAAGGTTTCTATGGAATTTAGTCATAAAAAGTTCAGACTGTACTAAAAACTAATTAATTCTGTGGTTTGGTATTCATTGAAGCCTCCTTCCCCTGTGCACAAATAGCTAACATTATGCCCTGAAGGGCGTGCATGCCAAAAAGGTGGAAAAAGATATTCTGAGCTCAAAAGACTATAGCACAGTAGGTCTATTAAAAAAGGGAACTTTCTCAAATAGTTTGAAAGATAATAGAGCTGCCTGCAGGCATCTTTAACTGGCATTCTGATCAATTATAGGGATTTATGTAACTATTTATTACACCAGTTAAAATAAATACTTCACCACATCAATCTGGGCTACATATGGTACCTGCGTAACATCTAGAGATGAAATATGCCCAAAAAGAAATTAGCAACTTTTGCACTACATACATTAAGCTTTTGTAGTGCCTTCAGATATGAGTATTTGATGTGTAAATAATGTTAGCAGTTACAAGGAATTTTCTGAGACTTCATAATGTTCAGATGACCTGAGATTCTTGAAAGAGTTTGTAAAAAATAAAAAAACCTGGCAAATGTACACTTAAAAAAATAAACTGCCTGAGCTGAATGCAGTGAAGGCACTGAAACAGGAGGTATTTTTCTAATGCATTGGTTCCATTGCTGATACCAAACCCAAAGTTCTCCATTCACTGCAGCTCTTAGCAGGAAACATTTCTAACCTGTGCATAGAGGAAGATCTTCCCTGAACTGATACTGAACCCATGTGTTTGCTTCATGCTGCCCACGTTCTGCTGCTTGGATATTGCCCACAAATCTTTGTGTTTGGATTGCAGCCTGGCTCCCATAGCTATGAGAAAAATCTTTGAATGACACGTTAACTTGTCTATTGAATTGAATCCTTGTCTTCACAGAAATAGGAACGTTAAAAAAAAATAAAGTCACCACTGATTCTCTTTATTCTAAAGAGTGATTATTTTTTTTTGGATGGTGGGAGTAATAATGTTAGTTTGCATTTCATACCAAGAATGCCAGCTGCCAAGAACATCAAATAGACAATGGGAAGCATCTAATACTTGTGCAAGCAACTGTGCTCATAAAAAGTACCTAAAAAGGCAACTTCTGAAAAAGGGGAAGCTTTAAACTATAGGTGAGAAATTTTTTGGGGGGGCTATTTTTAGACACAGTCATTGATTAAAGACATCTGTTGGAAACAAAAATAACCAAACTGGCTTGCACCACCACCTCCCTCTTATGGCTGTATGTTTTCTCTATTACATACCAAAGACCACTAGTACCATTAAATAGTTCAAGTGACAGACTGCTTGTTTGAATCAGTTGGGTTCCTTGAGATGTAGTACTTTTTAAAAAATAAAGTTGGTGCTCTGCACAGATTATAGAATATCACCTAAAGATCTCTACTAGCCAGCTTCTTTTAGATTTATTTGTTTTTAATGGTAGGGCACTACATGAAATTTTAACACTTGACAAAATATGCCAATCAGAAATACTGTTACGGGCTGTTCAAACATTTCTTGCATACCAGAAAAATGTGTCTTGCCAAGCAGCTATCTGCCTTTTTCGATGAGAAGCTGCTTTTCTTCTTCAGAAGGCTCATGAGATAGGAATTTTTTTTTTAAAAAAGGCAGAATACTAACATAAATCCCTTATTTTTGTATCTATGGTTCCATGCCCAAATACCGGTGTATATATAATTTTTACCCTCTGTGAAATTATTTGAAAGGAACTGGTTTACAACTTTTTTTTTTCAAAAAAGGCCCAGCATTTATTTTTTTGCCAACAAATCTTTGCAGGCATTACATTTGTGCTAGCAGTAAAAATATTGCAATAAATCTTCACCTCACAAAGCTTTCTGTAACCATCTGTCAGAAAATGTGTATTAGCCTGGAGTAAGCATCACTTCGCATTTTTTTTTTCTATTCTAAGGTTACAAATATTTGTTTTAATGATGTGAATTCATTTGATTAGATAGAAATTACGAAGATGTGCAGAATGCATACAGGGCTGTTCAGCTAATATGTATCAGGGCGAGGCTTTAAACATCTGATGGATGGTTATTGGCTGCCTCCATCATGCTAAGTTGTATATCCAAGCCTTTCCACACCAGAGTTTCAATGCATTTGCCACTGCCGGAAGGAATAAGGGTGGCTACAATTCAAGTGGCAGGAGAGGAACAAGCTCCTCGGCCCCAGAGTCTTCCCTCCGTCAGCACAGCCCCTGGCTCGACACCCAGTGTCTTCTGTTGCCATAGGGTTCCCAACTCAACAGGAAATTACAGTGTTGATGGTTCCTTTTTTCTACAGTGACATCAAACATTTATAGTGACACATATAAGAATATATTATATATTTATATAAATATATAAAATATTTATATAAAATATATAAATAAATACATATACAAAATATGGCATTACTTTCCAGAGAGATGTTACGTTTCACAGGCCACTTTTCCTTACTCAGATTTCATCATCATACAGAATTTGTCACAAAGTTCAGTAAACAATCATCCTCAGAAAAAAAAATGTTGCCAAAGTCTTCGTTACGTGAAAGCATCACATACCAGAACAAAACCGAATCACTTCTCTTTGCATTAAAAGGACATACATAACATCACGGCAGACAGTTGGTTTAAATATTTAAACCAAATGGTTCTTATTCTATGCTTAGATGCAGGCAAATCATTTCTACCAAAGTCAAAACAAGCAACAATCTTGTGTAGCATAAATGAAGCACACGGGTCTGAACAGCCAGGTCCACGATCCCCCCCATCTTGTCAGGATTGTTTAAACAGGAGTTCCTCATACAAAGTATGTGCTTTGGTAGAGTGTACCAAGACAACACAGAATAGATACAGCTTTTCAAAATAAATAAGCAAACAGAAAGGGTGGTACGGTAATGGCAATTTTTGTCCACAAATATTCTATATTAGTGTAAGGAGGACACAGAAGAAACGCAAGCCCTGTTGCACATACTGAAGCGAAGGACAGACAGAAGAATGCTTTACCGAGAGCTTCAGTGCAACTGCTATCCTTTCCAGTGGCATAATTCAGTGATGGGTATATTAGAAACATCAATAAAATAAAATAATTTTAAATTTTTTTTAAAATTATATCTTGGTATTTGTAGTTACTTCAAATAACAAAACATTCTCTTCTGGAAACACTTCCTTAACTCCACAAATTAATTTCTATTATGTTGAATAGGTCAGTGTGTATGCATATGGATCTATAGATATTTGTAAATCATTCCATACCCTTACTTTCTCTTTGCATACAGAAGTATACACTAGAATTATTGTGTAATATTTGGTATTCACCTGTTACATTTAAATAGTTTATTAAAAAACAATTATATTAAATACAGACTAACAGAATATTCATAATATATTTTACAGAAAAAATAGCCATGTCTTTATTTTAGAAATATGTTTCTTTAAAAAGTTCTTTGAGATTTTTATAAAACTTTTTACCCGTGAAGATAAGCTTCCTGTCAGACCTGTAAAAAAATCTTAACCTCTAAATCCGTGTGGGGTTTTTTTGTGTGTTTTCTTTTTTCATACTTCTACAAACTTACAATCTATAAATTCTTAAAAAAACCCCCAACAAAACAGTATCTTTCAGGATCAAATTGGTCACAGGCCGTTCTTTACAAAGTCAGTGGAGACTCCCTGAATCCATTCCGAAGTGCTTTTGTTCCTCTCTCTCTGGGTATCAATAGTGCACGTTTATGTGGGAATTCCGAGCTCCTACACTTCCCGTAGGGAGCCTGAGGCGCGGGGGTGGTGGGTGCAGCTGTAGCAGTGTCCGCAGAGGCTGTCTCCCCATCCGCTGCGGCAGGCAGAGCTCAGTGCTCCATGCCCAACAGAGTCCTCAGTGTTTACCCAGCCCCTCCGAGGTCTCTGCAAGGTCTAGCGGCCACGCACAGATGCCAGAAGAGCTGGCACCCAGCCTTCATTTACTTTCCAAATTATAGCAGTGGATATCTCCTTTTCCCTTCCCATCATACCCGGGAAGTGGCTGTCCGTATTTATCCACGCACCAGCAGTAACCTCTCTTTCGGCCTTTGGATGGGCGACACTGAAATGGAATAAAAGACACAACATTGCTTTTGTTTTCTCTGCTCTTAGTTTTCTACAGCAGGGACTCCTGCTTGTTTGATAGTTGCACTTCCATATCCTGACCATATCTGACAGAATTAAACAGAATATTTATTACCACTGCAAAGTATTACCAGTAAAAGCTTACCTCCTCTGCCCATCAATCCCATTGGATCTAATTATTCCATAAGTAAAACTGCTCTGAGAACCATAAAACACCCTTACAAACTACTCCCTACCATACAGGCAGCACAGTTGCCCCCTTTGAATACCACGACTACTTACAACAGTACAGGCTGATAACTGGGACCCATTTTTGGAACAGAAAGTTAATAGGTTGGTTCTAACACTAAAGCACAGGTCTGACAAAGACAGCCACTGCAGCAATAAACACCCTCGACCTGCATCTGTTTGCTGGATGGATTTCAATACTGTAGTTGACATTTATTAACAGACACGTAATCCTTCTGTAATGGAGTTATCACTTCAACAACTGATAGGTGTACTAGAACTTTACACATATATTTTCCTATAAATACTGTTGCTTATATACTAGTCTATAACCTATGTCACCTTTAGAAGTTGCCTAGTGGAATTTGCCAGCAATGCTGACCAACCTGAAACTACCACTGGCAAGAACACTGAAATTCTTTAGAAACGGTAATGCAGTGATTGTCATTTTAGTATCTACTAAGTAAGCAATGATCTCCCCAAGGAATCACAAATTGTAAAAAATAGACAAAAGGAGATTACATCCTGCAAGCTGCATTTCAGTATGCACCCCCTGACACAGTCATATACTGTGAACCTCTGGGACCATGCAAGGCTTTCAGCCACTTTAAACACACGTGTCTCCAGGACAGAGATTGTCTCACGAGGGTTCCAGGGTCAACCTCATTGCTAAGACATAGCCTTCAGGTCAGTTCAAGTTTTGAGATCTAGTGGTACAGGATCCACTGCAAATGCTAACAAAGGTGGTTGTTTAGTCCAGAGAGACTTACAAAGCAGGTGGTGACACAAATATATCCACCTTTTCAAAGGCTGGGCTTTCCTCTGTTGCATTGCTAACGTGAAGGAAGACAGAGGCTACACTGAAGCCACTTAATGGCCCTCAACAAAGTTAGGCCTATCATTCAAGCAGAGTAAAATCTGTGACTGAGGTCACACTCAGCAATTCAAGTATATAGAGGTTCAGGCTGGCACAGGTCAGGGAAACTCTGCCACTACCACTGAACTGCTTGTTCTCTGGAGTCTTAACAGGCCTATGTGGGTACAGCAGTGACTCACAAAACTGCCTCTTTCATCTGTAGATGCACAAGGAAACACCAAGTAAGTGTTGGGCTTCACATGCTGCCCAAAGTGCCTGACCCCATTGTACGTCTAGTTTAGGACCTCTGGCCAAAGGGTGGTACTCTGGACGGAACTGTGAATGAATATGGGTCACTCTCGTGACAGCCTGCACCAGAACACGGACCCCTGAGCCCACTAATTTGTGGCAGCATGAGGCAGGGTAGACAGTCTTCACTAGGAACTTCTGAAGATTGAGAAATGGGAGCAGATCAGACATTTGACACAGATTTCTGACCAAGTTTCCATCTTGCAAATTAAACTACCCTTGTGATACAATTTTTGACTAACAAGCCCAATGCCTGCCTGTTCTTCCCTGAATTTGCATTCCTTAGCCGTATGCAAATGGATGACAGCAGGATGACAAGATCAAACTTAAAGTACACATCAGCTTATTTTAGGAGAGAGTGAGGAAGTTCAAATCTACTGAGAGAATAGCTACATTAGCTGCACTTAAGTTCTAGTTACTTGTTCAGCTGGTTTTCCATTCTAAATCTTTAAACATAACTTTTACAACTTGCATTTATTGCCTCAAAAGCCTCTCTAGAGCTTGCATCTATTCTACAGGACTTCCATGAATGGCTGCTCAAAGTCCACTGACATCAGTGGGAAACTTTCCTTCAATTTCGGAGGTGACTGGACTCTAGCTAAAGTGGTATTAACATTTAGTGACTTAAATTCTTCATGTTCAAAACTGAGGAGTTCATAAACAGCAGCCTTTGCATAACTTAAATTTTACAGAAAAGGAAACTGAGGCAGAAGTTCTTGAGCTGTTTTTCCCAAGAGAGCAGGTACAGATGGAGCCCAAATTAGAGCACAGGGCTTCTGGGTGCCAGCCTGATGCTCCGGCAATGAAACTACACTTCTGCTAATGACAGTAACATCGCCTCCCCTTTTAGAAGTACTTTATGAAGTATGTTACACAACTCTCGCTGATTCATAGGCTTGCATCACTCTCAAAATAAATGATCAATTAAAGTTACCTCATGTTCTTGGAGGTTTTGATTGCTTTTTACAGTTGCATAATTGACTTTCCAATTAACTACAACATGAAGTTAGCCTGCAGGAACATCATTGCTATTACTAATGTTTTTATTTCTTCTAGACAACCCACTTGGAAATGAAACATGTAGGTCATTTTACAGACGAAATAACACTATATAAGTAAACAATTTTCCTTCTCCAATCTGAGATTTTGTACTACCCACTTAGCAGTGCTGTCAATAGCAAAGCTGATACAAAAGTCATGCTTTTTTATCCATAAGCAGCTAGCTTGCATTCTCTACAGAAATGGTGGACAGTTCATACGGAAATAAAGAATATATAAAAGTCCACTCTTCTTCATTTTGTGCTCCATGTACATTTCAAGGCTTTGCCCAGTTCTTCTGTATGACTTCAGAGGTCCAAAAAGCTGGAAAACTGCCCAAGCAGTGGAGCTAGTAATTACTTCTGATAGAAACACCAGCTGCCAGCTTTAATGCCACCTGCCCCTTCTCCCCTTCACAAAGAAGTGCCGCAGAGGCATTTGTGCGACACAGCAAAGCATATGGTATCCCATTGAATTCCTGGTCAGCCCAGAGGTCTCTGTGGAGCTACAACCGTGGTCTCCCAGAACAGACTGCAGACAGCATTGACATATACCTCAGACCGTTTTGGCTCCCACCAAGACCAGCTCTCTTTTCAGTGGAACCATGCCAGCTCACATTAGGTGAGTATCTGGCTCTGGTACACAAATATGGGGCAATTCTAGTAACTGCCCCATATAATAATTCTAATTTCATCATGCTTGAGGCAGAAATGTGCCTGTATCAACCTATTCCACGTAAATACACCTGTATAACACAGTTCAATAATAACTCACGCATGTAAGGTTGTACTAAGACAGAGACTTATAAATTTTAATAAGTCTGATTCTAAGAAAGTTTATATGTAAACATAAGGTGTGAAATACTTTTCATGTTATACCTGACAGGAAAATTTATGTTCTTAAAACTGTTTCACATATGCAAATTACTCCCTATGGTCGTTCCTGAAAAGTCAATTTCTAGACTTTCACAAATGTCTTAATAAATAACTGCTTTCAACTTGATTGAAAGAGCAGGTGACCAGGAAGGCAGAATATACTAACACATGAAGTGCCTCCTGAATGTGTTTTAAAGGTTTTCAGGATGATTATAATTCTGTCAGATTTCCACACACCTACATTATCATCCTAAGCAGTGGTTTTGGCAGCTGCTTCCAGAACTAAAAGCCTAGCTCAAACTCATTTTTTGATGGATTTACTACTTCCTAGCCTATGATTCTGAATTTTATTGTCACAATAATATAACCGAATAACAGATTGAATGCTGCTAATAATAGCACTGAAGGAAATTAATAAAATAGCCTAGCATTCTGTTAATGAGATTAGACACCTGCTCACAGTGCCTAAACTATCAGACCTACGTGTTGATGCTTCAGAAAGAAAACCAAACATAACTGTCACCTTGCCTTGCAAATAGTGAACTTGGTCTGGACAGGACTCACACACTTCTCAAACTGATGTTTTTTTCTAGGAGTTTATTTTACGAGGGCTACTCAAATGCATTATTTTTGGTATGTATTTCAATCATGTGAGAGGCAAGCTGTCTCTGTAAGTCCTACCTACAAAGGCCTGTTTCCAGGGTTGATTGAGGTTCATTTACAGGAGAAGCACTCAAACTGCATTTCATGTAGAACGTTTACTCAGGTGAGCTCCATTTGTGGGCATCTTCTGCAAGATCCTGAGTTGTCTCAAACTACATTGAAACTAATTGATCTGTGCAAACTGACACAGCACCCACTATATTTGCTGACTGAATGGGCTGTTGCACATAGCACAGGAATCTTTCCTAAAGTAGCCTGAAAATCTCCTGACAGGCTCGGATACTACACAGACGGCAGAAGCGTGTCTTTGCTCCTTCTGTACCAATACCTCACTCCTGTAAATCAACTTCTAGGAACAAAGACTAGCTAAGTGCATTATCTGTCTTTCCTATTTTTGACCCTATCCGTATTTTTCCACCTCAGTGGCAGAACTATGACTGCACTTCAGAAGCACAGTCATACTTGAAAGGATGTACTTTAATATGTGCTTAAGCACTTTAATATGTGCTTACTGTGGATCTGATTTACTACATATACATGCCGAAGACTGCGTGCAAACCACTGCCTTTTTGCTGACAGAGCAAAAACCTCAGAGTCTCAAGACAGATGAAAGGAAGATCCACTGGACAAAGTAAATACCAATCTGCGGTCTTCTCTATTATCTAGAGAAGGAAAAGGGATACAGTAGACTTGTGTGCCTTGAACACAGTTAAATGATGTGCCATTCCAGAGTAACTAAGCAAATGCTTTTATGGCACAGGCACAAAACACAGTCCTAGCCTCACTCCACTAACAGTTTGATGTATTTTCTCAACAAATGCAGACTGAGATGCAAACACTGCTCTCTGCCAGTTTACATGCAGCGGTGCATTAATGACAAGTGTTTCTCAAAACTCCAGACAACAGAAAGAAACTCTATTCCTGCTTGGGAGTTGCCACCACCTGCTCAGGAAAAGCTGGGGAGCGTAGACAATCTCAGCAGCACGCATCAAAGCTCATCAAAGTCAGTGCTGGGCTCATGGCAGAAAGGAAGGCTGGAAACCTCACCCCTACTGCAAAAGCCCCACCTGACACTGCCAGATTAACACAGAGCTCCAGGGAATACCCGAAAGGGAAAAACTGCTTCTAAGAAAGCTGGAAGCCAAAAAATTGAGAGATATCATCCCTAAAATAAGGTTGCCTGGTTGGACGCGGCCTCTCGCTTCCAGTCAATGAACTGCACTAGCTAGTAATGCAGTCAGCCACTCCTTTGCTTGCCAGAGATAGAGAAGCTGACTTGTGTAAAACCAAACGGGAGAGACGAAATGCTCCACAAACAAAATCTGTCCTTACACAGGGTTTGCCTTGAGGAAAACCTTAAAAGAAACTTTTGAATTCAGAAAATTTTGGAATTATACCAAGAAACACATTTACAGGCAGGTCACTAACTAAACACTGGAATTAGATGGGGCGTGCACATCAAGCAAAGAACCTGGCATGTCTTCTACCTCCCCAAGTTCCTGAATGAACTTCAAGGTCAGTACTGACCGGAGAGTACTACCATAGCTCAACCCAACACAACTGAAGCATAAATACCCACAGTTTAGGTCTGCATTTGTCAAGAAAGGTCACAACCCTAGAACCAAAGACGGCTGAGAAGCCATCCTTGCTGCAGAGTAACTACTAGATGTATCACTTTCATGATAACATGACCTGGATTTTGGAAGCAATCTGTGTACCACATAAAGGACAGATATATACCTTTCTTGAGTTGCTTTTTGTAATATGATCCAGTGCAGTTCTTCTAGGAACCCTCAAGCAGCTATTTACAATTCAAAGCATTGATCTATTGCAGTCATATGGTGACTGCAACATTTAGATCTGTGGGTTATTACAGAGGCACTGCTTTTTTTAAACCAAAGGGCATTAGGACACCAGCCAGCCCATCTGTGATTAAGTATGAAGTTTCTCAAATGAATCTGTTGTCATGATCAACAGAAAATAAAAAACACTGTCCCCAGTTGACAAGGTTCAGCACTATCAGATCAGGTCCTAAAACTGGAACTGAACTAGTTCCTCTGTAAAATGATACATAATGCACCTTGCTGGCAAGATCTTTCAGCAAAGATGCAGAAAAAGGTGATGTACATTCACTGAAATGCTCAAGACTGTACTTACTTGCTTTTTCTTGTAGAATCCCTTCTTATCACAATTTGGAATATGAAAGCCCCTGGGACTCAAGACATTCAGGATCTTTAGGTGGTTTAAAGTGTCTTCCATTTCTCTGCGACAGGGACCCTGTTAACAACCATATTTTAGAAAACATAAATGAAACTTCATTCCCAAATGCTGTCTTTCACAGAAGAGTTAATAAATCTTTAAAAGGCAAAAACCACAAACCCATCAAATCCATTGAAACAGTGAGACAGCTGGACAGATCAAAAGGCAGACCATTCAGAGATAAAATTCTGACTTTCTGCTTTATTCAGAATAAATTGATTTCTTAACACTGAAAGCCCTATGCTATGCTGAGGCACAGACTGGTGTTTCCAGTTGAAATCACAGCCATGTTTACTTACGGAAAGGCTTAACCAGTATGCAAATCAACCATATATAATTTAGGCTTGGAAAAGCTGGCCTTGCACCAAGTGGGAAAACAAAAAGGTAGGCAACTGGAAATACACTATTTGGTAGATTTTCCCTAATGCCATTTGATTTTTGTGATTCTGCTGGATTTGAAAGCTTAAGTGAGATTAATTTAATTGAGAACAAATAGTTTGACATAGCGTATATGTACACATAAAAATGCTGCAACTCTGGACAACAATTCTCAAGTTCAACTGGACCAAATGGATGCAGCAAAGGAACAGTGGCACACAACAGTCTCATTAGATAAGAATACAATTTTTGCCTCCCTTTCTCCAACTGCAAAGGCTGACAACAATGTAGTGAGGATTAGCTCTAGGACAATGAGCCAACTTCCAGAAGCACTTTTAAGAGCATGCCTCAAACAACAACTAATTATTTCTTACTGCAGCCCTTCAGGGCAGGGAGTAAAGAGCTACAAGCCCCACACTGCAGTCAGAAAACCAGGAGCAGAGGAGTTCACGTTTTGCCAGAGGCCAGGAAGGCAGTCAGTGTCAGCAGTAGGAACAGGATTCAAGAGTCAGAGTCTACAAACTCCGTGCTTAGCTACACTCCTGTCTTGGCACATTACTGACTGGGTCCACCAGTCTGCTTCTTCAGCAGAGACAAAAAAAAGTTTCCTTGCACAGTTGCACGGCTTTAAAATGTTTAAGTTGCTGTATCAACAAAAAGGCTCATTTGGTGCAATTTTTAATTAGTGAAGTAATAACATTTATACTTTCAAGTGGTAATATTAATAGTTTGCTAATGTAAAGTACCTTTCATGTGAGTGTCTGAAAGCACACAGACTCCACAGTTCTACTGGAGTTTAAAATTGATTTTACCAAAGACCTTTATTGATGCTTTTATATATTTTCTTTCAGTATCAACCTCACAAGCTCTAAACACGTGTTTTAAATTGCTGTTCTTATTGGCAGTTCCTGAGAAAAAATTGAACTGTTCAGACACGGTGACTGCAAATCACATACGTTCAAATACTCAGTCCCAAGTTAGGCCTAGAAAAAGAAAGATCAACAGCTTTTTTTTTTTTTTTTCTCTGTCTAAAGTCAGAGAGATCAATATCAAAAGTTAACATGCAGGCACAGCTTTGCTGACAAAGGCACCTGTCCCTGATGGACTTATTTCTGGTTCTTACAGACACCAGCAACCTTGGTAGGTGGTTTGTGGGATAAGTTGCTCTGGTAAGTTGTCTTTGCTCATGGGACTCAACTACCACATAAGTGAAAGGTTCATCCTATTTAAGACCAGGTACCTATTTCCTCAGAGCTACCAATGCTCATTCTTGTACTGTAGGCAGTTTACTTCACATTTTTGGGAGGCGGACACACTGGAAGGCACCTACTGATGTTTTTTTACTGGATGGCTGGCTATCACAACAAACGAAACATGCAGCCTCACCACCCTTGCTGTGTTAACTTGGAGGCCACACTCTCTTCAGACACAACTTTCCACCTCATACACCTTTCAAAACCTTCTTCCTGCATATCGGAAGCCATGTCTAGTTTTTCCATGACTGTTTTGATGAAACGCCCAAGTATATCCAGTCATATTTTTAGGCCATCTGGCACAGGCACAAGGATAACCATTCAGTTATCAGCCAGGATGTCCAGGGAGAGGAACTACTCTTCCCTCAGATTCAGCATACTCTGGATGCCCTACAAACCCCCTGGGCATGATTGGTAGAAAGCAATGGCAGCTTGTGTGCCCATGAGCCTTTGTATTTAGGCAGCAGCATCAAATGATGATGGCAAGTGGACGTAGTGCTCAGCATATCACACAAACCATGACTGATCAGTTAAGATCCTGATCCTCACTCACAGCCTATCTCCCTTGATTTGTGCTGTGGCATGTGAACACGTTGTCCCTACACTGAACATGGAACATCTTTTTTCCATTATTGTAAACCAAAAATGCTATTTGCAACCAAATTTAATGATGACGCTATTAAACCTGTCCCAAGTCCACTCACAAAAATGTGTGATAATCACAGGTATCTTCTGAACGTGATCTACTTGGTCTGTTGGCATCTGCAGATGCAATAGTGTTACCGGTTAAACAGCCAGAATGCCCTAAACGGCTACCACGATTACCACCGTTTAGTTATTTGGTTTATTTACCTCGTCATGCGCACAAAATGCATATAGATACGCATGCATATTCACATGCTGGGAAATGCCTTTCCGTTTCCAAAAGTACTTACATATTCAGTCTCTTGTTTAGATTCAGAAGAGAAGTTCAATGTGTCCGTACTCTGCGAATCATATTCCACTTTATAACGCTGTGTATTTTTGGCTTGCACTTTCCTGATGATATCCATTCTGATGTGCGGTGGATGCGATTTTGAATCTGTTACCCTGTGAGAGTTTGGGACAGTCTGACTCTCTGTGCTGCTCATATTCCGGTCTTCTTCTTCTGAATCACTGGAATTTCCTTCGAAGAGAACAGATACAGTGATGAAACAGCGTTAATCAACTGCCAGCTGCATCTGGAAGGGCAACAAGTCAAGAGATTAAGCCTCGGCGCTTGACTTTCCTTTGCCAGAACTCGGCATCCCGCACGCATCAGCGGCTGTGCTGCCACGCGATGGCTTTTGCAGCCGAAGCATTC
>NW_009724210.1:0-36107 GCF_000703405.1 Apaloderma vittatum | reverse complement strand
AATAAGATCCCCTCTCAGCCTTCTCTTCTCAGTACTAAACAGCCCCAGTTCTCTCAGTCTCTCTTCACAGGATCAATGTTCAAGTTCCTTAATCATCCTCGTAGCTCTCCATTGGACTCTCTCCAGTAGGTGCCTGTCTCTCTTGAATTGGGGAGCCCAAAACTGGACACAATATTCCAGGTGTGGTGTCACCAGGGCAGAGTAGAGGTGGAGGAGAATCTCCAGAGACCTGCTGGACACACTTTTCTTAACGGACCCCAGGATACAATTGGAGTTACAGAAAGAAATAAAAGTGATCAATGGACACCACTCCTATTTTGAGTCACAGTTGTAATAGTGCTAAAGAGTGGGAGACACTGTCTATGTTTGTTTAGGATAATTTTATATAGATTAAAAAAATACCCTAATTTGGTTAAGCATATAGTCTATTCATCAACAATTCCCTCCTGTCTTTTAGTATACATGGAGCTATTTTTTTCCTTATTATTTGCAGTATTATTTTATTACTTGTTTACTTTTTCCACTGGTAGTCAGAAATAACTATTCTTCAGTAATGGTGGATGACATGATGTCTGAGTTTTGTAAGCAGTCTTGGGGTCTGATAAATCAAAAATTTATGGAAAGCTCAGATTCTACTAGCTATTTAGTGGTTGAAGAGTAATAGCATTTTAATTAGTTTTTGTAGAATATTGCCCGGTTTCAAGCATTTTTTTATATTCTTTTTCCATCTCAGTTCCTTCTTAAATGTAATGTTTAATAGTGTTTCTTAGGACTTAGTGTTTAATAGTGTTTCTTAGGACTTCTACTACATTTTTTCACTCCAAAGAACTGTTAAAATTATCCATTAGTAAATCAGCAATCTCCTCTGTGAAATACTGCATAGAAAAATTGCCATTAAGGTGAAAACAAATTTTTTTTTAAAAAAAGTCATAATAAAAAGCCTGAATTGAAATATAATATTATATAATTACCACAACAAAGTTTTGCATATCTGGGTAATAAACTAACTTCTGTGTATCTGGATAAATATAAAGATGATATTAGTGTGGTGTGAAGTGTGTTAATACAGTAACTGAATTATATTCCAGAATTTTCTGAAGATATGTGTATATTTTTTGGTGTAAGCCTTTGGTCTAGACTAGAAGGAGAGACATTAAAAAGCTGTAAATATATTTTAACTGAGAACTGGTTTCAAAAGTGTTAACATCCACGTGATAAATGTTGAAACCTTCAATAGCAAGTTGAGTGTCTGCTTTTTACAGATGAAGAGGCCCATTCATCTGCTTGCCTGTCTTTATATGTGAGGTGAAAATCTAAATACCCTAGGATCCATGATTGCTATTCTCCTTTTAAGATGACATGAAAGTTAACTACCCAGAAAATTTTGTTTTGCACAAACCTGGAGACTGAAAATGCTGCGATACCAGTGAAATACAGCTACTATTTGAGACCTTGAGCAGGTGCAGTTAGGTAGCCTCCAGATAACTTGCCAAGAAGGACTTTGTGAATCAGGTCCTGAAATCATGAAATATCAACAGAAGGTGAGAGAAGAAAGTGGAGCAGTAGGGAACACTTGCTTGGTGGGCTGCTTTGCATTTTTTAAGGTCTGATATTTCCATATTTTTGTGCAGAGAATTGCACAATTTGAACCTGGAAGTGACAAATAGATGGATAGCTGTTGCTACTTCCAATCTTTAAAGTTGGTACAGTCTTTGGCAAAATCTTGATGGAGAAGCTTTTGAAATGTGTGCAAATCACAAGAATAATCTCAAGCTTCTTCTTCTTTTAGTGTTGGTGTATAAGGTCCACGTATACACGGCTGCTAAACCTGGTGCTGAAACAGACTCTAATGTTTATATCAATCTCATTGGGACAAGAGGAGATTCTGGCAAAAGGAAGCTCCATAGATCTAAGAATAATAACGTAAAATTTCGACATGGACAGGTAAAGTAAAAACAATGTTAGTTCTGATCAATAGGAGTAAATTATGGCTAGTAAACTGTTTCTTCAACAAGTATTAATATATTTTTATTTACAAGTTTTTTTCAAGCACTTTACTATTTTTGTCACATATATTCTTTATTCAAAATTATTTATTTACAGAATTACGTCAGATATGATATCCTGATAATTTTTGTCTCCTGGATCAATTATTTACTGAAACCACTGTATAGCAGAATTTGAGTACTCTTTTATTTATGTGGCACATGTAGATAAAACGGTAACAATAACATTTTAGTTCTCCCGAACAGGTTACCGTGCATTTTAGAATCAAGTTCTAAACCTTTATCTCCAAATGTATTTTCCAGTCTTGATGATGCAGATAGGGCTAGAAAATGTAATATAGAGATGACCAAGTAATTCTTTTCGACTGATCATTGTGGCATACCAAAGGAATCAAGTGCTGCCTCTATGTAGTAATTTTAAGGTTCATTCACCTCAGAAAGCTTTAAAAGATTTTTACTGACTGACCAGGACCAACATAAGACACTTATATTTATTTTGAACACACACAAAAAAAAGAGCAAAAAAATGAACTCTTCTAGACTGTTACAGTCAAAGCAATAGCTATGTTCAAGACCTTTATTATTTTCCTTGTATGGTTCCACAGATGGACATTTTCTGCATAAAGGCTGTCTCACTGGGAGACTTGGAGAAAGTTCTGATTAGCCATGATGGAGCTGGTCCAGGTAGGATTTAACTTCCTTAGAGACCAATCTGTTTTAAAGTCCTTTTTAAATGCAATTTACTTTATTTATATTGCATCCCTCACACAAAATGTGACAGAAGGTCTTGCAGTGATAAAAAGTCTTCCCGCAGACTGGTCACTGTGATGGGATGGTGAAAAACAGTGGTAACGGACAGCAAAAAGGACATGAGTTTAATGTCAAATACTGTCATTGCACTCTTTGTTTTCAATTTTATTTATAAGAAAATACTTTTTATTTGCACACAGAAAACTCATGAAAGCACTGGTCACACGGGTAAAAAAATATTTCATTAGACAAACAGTGAGGGATGTCAAGAATAGGATTAAAGATGTTCAACTCTTGCTTTACTACCAAACAAATTTTGAGTAGCTATAGCATAATGTCCTTGCTGCTTTGGGCAATGGTAAATGATTTAATTATTTATCTGTGCAAGTGGAGCTATTCTAGTGAGTGACATTCAGCTTGTAGGTTTTTCAGAAAAGAAGAAAGAATTTTATGAGGAGAATTTTTGAAACAGGCCCTTGAATTGTGTGTCTCTGGAATTATGTAAATGAAGAGAAAGTAAACTGAAGATGTAGATTCTGCAAATGTGTTTGCAAATTAGCATCTAGGAAGAAGCTAAGAGAAGAATTTTTAAAGCAATTCAAGACTATGCTGATACCAGATTAGAAAAGCACTTTTACTCTCCTCTGTTCTGAGATGCTATCAAGCAACAGCCAGCTTTCTGATTGTGCTGTCTAAGGCTCTGAGCAGACTTGTGACTATTACAGAAATAGCCTTATTAGTACAGCCTAAGTATGGGCTGTAAACTTGATTCTTTTATCTCTGTAGTTCTCTAGATTTTGCTGCCTTCAGCAATATGGATGACAGTATATCAGGCAGTTTTACATCCTAGTAGGCTAAGACATAACACAGAAGGCAGTGTGGTGGAACCTACCCTGACTCTACCTCCCAGGACACCATACCATGCTCTCTTCCCTCTTCTCTCCTTTAAGAGACAGCACGGCCGTATCACAGGATCAGCGTTACAAATCTGCAACCAGCCTCAGCTGTCTTAAGCTGTTCTTTGACAATGGATCAACACAGAGAGAAACTCAGCACATACACAGACACAGACGCCAGTGGCCTTGTCCTGTTACCCTCTCCAGCTGATCAGAATGCCAGTCCATCAATGATAAATATATACATATATGTACAGTATGAATGTGTAAGATCTCCAGCAGCTCAGTCTGTCCAGTCACTGGCCTTGGATCCTCAGCTTTCCCAGTTACTGGCACCGAGACATATGAAGCCACTCCAAGGCTGCAGTCCCACTCCATTTGCACAAAAGCAGTAGTCTTAATGATTTGCTAGTTAATACTCTCATATATGGAATAGCTTCACACACAGAGGACCAAAATTTCCAGTTTTCACACTCTCAGTTAACTGCATAAACAGATTTGTCCCAATATAATTTTGCCCAATCACAAGGAATGAAAAGGTGTAGGATGGGATGTGAATGGTGTTGGCAGTTCGCGGATGTATGCATATGCTTGTCTCCAAGGAAAAAGAAAACACCTCTTTAAAATTAAAACAGAGCAAGGCAGATAAGAGTTAACATTGTACCTCTTGCAAGAGACGCAGAGTAACAAAGCTTTCCCTCTGTTGATGTATCTTGTCTATCTAGCTGAGCCTTCATAGTATGACCTGGGTTTCTGCTGGAGAAAGCCTAGGCCTTTTTTCTTTAATTAAAAAAAAAAAAAAGATAATTATTTCACATGATAAACTTTTGTCATTTCAACACAGGCAATGGATGGTTCCTGGATAAGATTGTCATCAAACATAAACAAGGAAAGGAAGATCAGGAGGTTGTATTTCCTTGCCATAGGTATGTCATTCATGGAAAAAATGAATATGCTACACTGCCAGCAGCCTAAGGAAAAAACTGCAGAACAGGCGTGTGCACACAACATAGATACATGGGCAATGCCCCAGAGCTTTTGATCATATAAGGGATGCAGAATTTTACTGTGGAAGGCAAGGGACAAAGTTGATGTATTGGTAGAGAAAGGAGTCACAGCGTAATTCAAAGAAGTCAGAAACCAAATGTTGCATAGGAGGAAAGGTATGTTGATCTTTTTTAAAATCTAAATTATACAGAGACTGCATGAAAATAAATAAGCTTTCAGTTCTTAATCTTTTAACAAGTACTATGTGTAAAGAGCTAGTTGCACTCATTTTGGTCAGTTTTTCAGTCACTGAAAACCTTGTGTACCTCCTGGAAATCTTTGGAAAGACCATTAACTTTTCTCCTAAAGGAGAGCTATGGCATTTCCTTTCATTTACTAAATCTCTGCTTGTCTGTCCTATGAGGTCTAGAATTTTGATACCATGGGCAAAATTAAAAAATGCTTGACTTTCTCAGTTCTAATAATTACTAAACAGCCTATTCTTCCAAATTTTCTTATAATCTGAGGCAGCTGCAACCTGAACTTTTGGCACCTCTTGTCTTGAATGATACGGCTATAACAGATACAAAACCAAAAAAACCCATAAACCAAACCAATAGATGAAAGTAAGGATTTGTGTGCGTTATTTATACATTGGTATATTTAATACAATAGAAATTGAAGAATTCTAGTTTAGATCCAGTTAATTATATTCTACAGTATATGGTTTCCAGAATTTATGACTTTGGATTACATGTCTGTAAATGTTTCCAAATTATTTTGGAAACTGCATTTTAAAGTCTTGAAAATCTATATAGGTTCAGTAAAGACAGCTCTACTCCTCTAGGAATCCTACCCACTTACAAAGAAACGTGATATCAGTTTGCAAGGTTTCTGAAATGACTAGCTAAGAACAATTTACTCCTCTAATAACTCTTCTTCCAATGATCAGGTTTTTAGTTTAGTTTATCTGTTTGGCTGTTAGGCTTTTTAACTAGTTTGGCGTGCATTAAAGATGGTTATTGAAAAAGTAAATGAATGAGAGAATTGTTTCTTTAAATTCAAGGATATTTTATGAGACTTCTCTAAAGAGCAGGATACTTAATAAAGACACTGGACTCTCTATAAAACTGTCTTGTCAAAAGGAAATTGCTAAGCTCTTAGGAAAAGTTTAGGGACATTATATATAGAACTATAGGAGTTCTGTCATTGTTTGCCTGCAGTGCAAGTGCGCTGCCAGTGTGTCAAAGTTTGCTTTCTATTTTTAGAAGCTGCTAGTGATCTTTTGTTTCCTAGGAGGGAATAAGGACATAGGTCAAAAGTTAATCAAGCTATTTATTGAAACAGTACTTGAAATACAGTGGACTTCAGACTTCATGCATGAGTTTTATTCATAGGGCTTTGTTACATACAAGAAGTGAAATATATTACGAATCCATGGGTTTAAAGAAATGCAACATTAACATGAATTTGATAGAATAGAAGCTGATAGTAAACAAGTATTTTTTTTTTTTTAAATAAGTGAGATTGTTAAAGTCTGTAAGTTGTTATTACATCAGCAAAGTGGATCAAGTGAAAGAGTATGGATGCATGTTTGCAGGAAAATGATATTGCAGAAAAACTCCTTAAATTCATCAGTGTAAAGGAAAAGGAAAGTAAGAGAAGAAGTTCAGTTAATTGCTGCATATCTACAGGTGATTTAGAAACTTCTAGACCTGCAGGAGTTATATATATCATTATTAGTACAATGAGTATGGCTGACCACTGAACGTTATATAATCTCCCAAATGTATGGCTGAGTCTCTGATCTTGTAAATACTTAGTCTTTCATATAATGTGCTTCTTAAGTTACTATAGTATTTCATATAGATACTGTGAAAATTCCTATTTGCCTGGTGGAGTGTGAGTTGAATTGTTCTAATATGAATAAGACCAACTATGATGAATGTATAAAAAAATTCAGTTCACGAAAAAGTTTCAAGGAATAATTTGATAAAAAAATATTTAAAAAATACTATTGGAGAGGGAAGGTGATTATCAGATTACTTGTAATATATTGATCATTTCTATTAATCTTGTTTTTGTTTTTGCAATGAAAGATGGTTAGATGAATATCAAGATGATGGGAAAACTGAGAGGGAGCTAACTGCCAATAGTAAGTATTTTGTTAAAGAAAATATGTGTTATAACAATATAATATATGCTTAATGCCCAGTTATTACTGGAGAACTCTTCTGAACAAGACTGTAACTTAAGAAGAAAAGTGTTAATAAAGCTTGCTCACAGATATTTTTTCCTGTTTGCATTTTAGAGGATGGCAATTCAATGACGGCCTGCCTTAAAGGTAAGAGTTGTTTTCTGCACCATTATTTTTGCTCTTTGAGTGAACCTGCAAATCAGTATTAAGTGACGTATATGTGAGCAAATGACCTTATGGTATAAATAAACTATCACCTGTGAGAGAAGAGGAACATAAGTTGTCTGGCAATAGCTTATAGAAAGGACTAAGCCTTTGTAAGTAATTGAGAAAAATATGCTGCTCATAACCATTTCTGATTTTCTTCATATTTCTACTGTTCTGTCCTGAAATCAACCAGGAAATCCTCTGAGAAGAGATTCAAGTGTGGTTTTGTTTATCACAGTGTCACTGTCATTTAATACATGGGGACAGGTCCCCTAGCAAACATCAGCAAGTTGAAAAATGTGTTGTGAAGTGTCAGCGGAAGCATTTTCAGGTCAAAATCCAACAGGAAATTCCCAAAGTAGCCAGAAATGATGCAGGTTTAAACTCCAAATCCATACGCAAAGCTAAATGTCATATATGCATTCAGTTGATTAAATCTGCTTGAATTAATGAAAAGATTTTAATAAAAACCTACCTACTTGGCTTTCTGTTTTTATACCTACAAAGACAGACTCATCACTGTAATGAGCTAGTACCTCTAAGCGTTTAAAATTGAGACACCATCCCTGTGTTCCTCTCTAACCAGAAAAGAGAAACAGACTGACACAAGTATCTTCATGAACATTTGACTGTAAACACATATTCTGTGCAACTGTGTCTGGGAACTGTATGGGAGAAACTAAAGTAAAAAAAGTAACATTTACATTTGTCTGAAAACAGTGACTTGCCTTGTGTAGGATGTGTCCTGATCTCTCAATCTAATTGTAGTTTCAGTGAAAATTAAATCGTTTGCGTTTAATCAAATAGCTTAGCCAACAGCTTTATTATTCCATGGCAACATAACTTTGACAAGAAGAAACTGATTAACTCAGATAAGTAAAGACTTTCCTACAGAGAAATTTGATTTTCATGAGAGTAACTGGGAATTAGATTCTGCATTTTGCTAAGTGCACAGTTTAAAGGTGAAGCCATAATATCTGTTTCACCTTATGTTCCAAAATAGATCATATTTTACTACTAAGTTTTTTTGCTAGTGCAGCTTCATTCTTTGTTACACTATAATATGCAGGCACAGATACACAGACTGCTGCGAGGCTGTGTGTCAGGAGTGATTAGACAGCTGTGTGTCAGGAGTGATTAGACACAATATATTGATTATGAGGAGAAAGGAGTGGCTTATTCTTAATCAGTTTGTGAAACGTCACACTGTCAAGATGTCCAGGAGGACTCAAAGGGTGCTTGCTGATTACTTAGATTGAGATCAGAGGTTCTGAATAATGAAGGTGTGAAGAAGAAGAATATTTTTAGGAAGTATTCTTGCAATTAGCTGCACGTCAACTTAGCCTGAATTGCTCTTTAGTCGTCTTTTCTTTACTCTTTCTACTGAGAAGCAGAGATGGGCGAGGTACTGTGCTTTTATGCCTTATGCAAAAAAGATGTTATGCAGGACCAATCTCAGGATTGCTCATGGTTTAATTTGTGGGATTTTGCTGGTTATCTCATAGACTGAGCTTTATAAGAAGGTAACAGTCACAAAAAGTTTGGAAAGACGTCTTCAGTTCTGTGTCAATCAATCATGGCATAGTATCAGAGTTAGAGCTGATAAGAGAAAATTTCAGAGTCTTGGAAGAAAAGGTAATTGCCTTAAATTTTCCTAGCAGCTGTAGCAGTGAAGATTTCACATGGTAGAGCAGATAGCAGCAATAAGGAGTCCTATTCACAGTGGAAGAAAAAACTTTCCATATAACATACATTTACGGAAGAGGCAAGCAGCAGTGTTGATGTTAGGGAACCAATGTTTTTTGCGTTCATGTGGTGATATTCTACATGAGCTGCGCTCTACAAGTGGGCTTCAGGGAAAGCCATAAAAAATTGATTGGCACAATTCAGTGTTGGTTGGTGATTTTCAGGATAAGATCAACGTGCTTAGGTCAGGTCTAAAGCAAATTTTACAAACCAAAATACTTTGTAAGTCTCTCTGAATGTCAGAAATCTCATTCTCTTTGGATAAGGCTAGTAACCTGTTCAACCACCTGTCCAAAGAAGAGTTTGAAAGTCATTATTACTAAGCAGGTTATTTGAAGACTTCTGGTCCTTTTTCAGCCAGGCTGGCAGCATGCCAGCTTTAAAGAATCAGAAATCCAAGCTGCCTGTGGATGCCACTACTGGCTATGGATTCTACCAAAATGTGGTATGCCCATATCAAGTTTTCACAGCAACATTTGTACATCTGTGGGTTATAGAGAGGCTCTGGCAAGTCAGGCATATGAACAGATTTATTTGCATTTTCTTGATTCTGCCTTTTATGTTTAATGCAAGATAAAAAGACAAAGCATATTGTCCTGGTAGAGAAGGCAGGTAACTGCTCTCAGATCTCAAACGATGAAATTGTTTTCAGGGACAATGGGACTTTACATCACTCTCTAAATGTTTCTTACTTTGTAAGGAAATTTTATTACTTTCTCCTATTTTCTCTTTTTGTTTTCCTTTTTTGCCTCGAAGTATGTGTAGTATTGTAATAACATATAGTAAAGAATTTTCTCGCATAGCAGGGAGACAAGATAGTTTATTCCAAATGTTGTCTACACTGCAGTAAGTTAAAAGGAGCTGGATTCCTGCAATGTGATTCCTGTGGGTGCTCTGTGGTATTGTGGGCTTTTGCAGGTGGTGAAGAAAATATAGTTCAACATGGATGAACAGAGTTCAGTTAGTAGGTATTTCTATGTTGGCTTTTCTTGTGTTGTGCAAGGTTGTTGGTATTAAGGCATACGAAAAATTCATAAGAGAAAATATTCGTTAAACTCTCCCAGGATTTATTTAAAATTGTTCTCTACCTCGCAAGTAGGAGTACTAGGAGTACTAAAGGAGTAAGAATAATCACACAATTCCCAATCTGCAGATGAATTGGTCCTGCTTCTAAAAAGCAATGAGAATATACATTGCTGGGTGGAGGCTGGACTTCCTAAGACAATGAAATAAGCAGACTGACTGCTTTGCCTCAAGGCAACACAAATTTCTACAATCTCTGGATTATATTATGAAATACTGACTTTGTAATACCCTGCCCAGTTTGCTATGTGCAGAAGTAATTGAAGTTTTCATTTTCACAGTGTCGTTGCAAGCATCTTTCAGGTTCCAAACTAGTGGATAAAAGATTTTCTGAAAGGAATTTGTTATGACTGATGCCATTTAATTTCTGTAAGTCAACAAATGACTCCTGCTTCTGATGTATCTCTGGATACACCTCTGTAATGTAAAATCAGATCCTTGGTTATATTGTTTTGGAAAAGAGCTAATTCTGAGACTTTTTTCCATAGAATTCTGTTTTCCCTCTACCATTCATCTTAGTAGTTGTCATACTGATGTCTCAAAGAAAATGACTATAGCTTCAAACATAAGCTAAAAGTACAATATTACTCTAGCACACTAGTCATTGTGAAATGAAGCTAATGCAGTATCATGGGAAAAGTCTCTTTTCTAACGTTGATATGCATATGAAACATGGACGACAACCTACTCAAGCCCAGCTACCTGTTTTCCAGAACTTCAGAATATTCTGAAAAAAGATATAGAAATCACTGCAGAAAATAAATATTTGGCATCAGTCTCCTCTTTGGTGCAGCCATCCTTACCAAGTAGTTGTTGAAGTAAATATAATATCAGACAAAAGATTGTTTGCTTGTTCTGGCATGAGCAGGTTAAATGAATTTGCTGAACTGAAAGAAAGTGCAGTCAGCTTGGGTTAGCTCAGCTACCAAATTGTAAAAGCATTAAAAATAAATGTAGGAGAACAAACAATCACAGATGCTAAGAGGCCTTAAATCTGTTCGCCACTGATTCATTTCCTGGAAAACTCCCAAGCAATGTCTTAGCCTTTCTTCTGAAACAATGATTAAAAACTACAATCATGGATATCAATTAAAAAAAATCACCTTGCCTGAAATACCTTTGCTAGATATACTGCTTCTCTGTGCAGGGAACAGGCAGTTATGCATCCATGCTTTCTCTTAACTTGGGGCTTGCTCTCTCCCCAGGTAGAGGGATATTACAAAAAAAAAGATAAATAAAAGCCCCTCACCTGGGAAAAAACACAATGCAAAATTAGCTTAATTTCCTCTCTGTTGTGTTCCTGGGACAGCCTTCAAAATGGGGCATGGTTGGAGAGGATAAGAGGTTCAGGGATATGCTGGGAGTCTTTGTAAAAATTTGAAACCGCTCGTAAACCCTTGGAGTGCTCAGGAACAGCAGAAGCTCAAACGATGCTTGACTTCATCAAGTGTGACACCCTGAAGGGTACCACATGCCAACCTGGCACAAGGAGATAAAATTCAAAGCTGGCACTCGTATCAAACAACGAAAGTTCCTCATTAGGCAAAGTGTGGATCTTCCACACACTACATCTGACTCATTCCTGGAACTGACCTCAAAAAAAGAGTTCAGACGGAAAGATCCTTTCAGCTACTGTGTTACTCTGCAGACCGACTGTGAGATGTGTATTTGCCTGCTGTTCTGTAGCTGAGCCCAAAAGGATCAGGGAACAATCAAATGTAATGCAGAAACAGCTTCTGTAACAAGGAGGAAACCAGAACTAGCTAGAGAAAACACTGTGAAAAACAGGGGAAAATTAAAAATCAAGAAATCCAGATCAGGTTTTCACCTAGTCTCCATCTCCAAGCAGGTGGAGGGAAAAAAAGGTGTGAAAAAAGCACACAGTGCTGTAAGAAAAGGAGTGACACCCAGTTTATTCACAAATTAAACTGTTAAAAATATAGTTTGTACAGCACATTGCATTATGGACTTACACACAACCACAAAATAGTTCTCTTTTACATTAATTCCATTAGCAAATTATCATATTATCGCAGTTCTGGTCACAGTCTAAACATAGGCTTTTGATTTCCTTGCGCTGTTAAGCTTCCTTTGCCCTGCAGGATTAAGTGTCTTTTCTACAAATAATACATTTGAATTCAGGGGAAGATTTACTTTCAAGTAGTTAAGTAACTTTCTAATCTATACTGTGCAGCTGAGACACAGTATTTTTTCCACACCTGGAATGATTCTCTGTAGCTTCTTTGTAGCATTCTGGACTTCAAACATTGTTATGAGTACAGGTCACCTACAAAAAAAAGAACATACTTGTCTTGTGTTTATCAAGTCTTATTTAAAAGTTATAATTATCTTCAAGAAACTGAGTGGTTTTTTAATAAAATGTGATGTAACTTCGTGGTCATCTTCAAATTCTTTGTTGTAGTAACAACACAAACATCCATTATTCCCTGACATTTATACAAAAAATGTGATGTTTTTGTTTTTTTAGCACGAGAGTGGAGAGTGCGGGTTAAAACAGATGGAGATTCCCCAGAGCCACAGCAGTGTAGCAGGACCCTTGTGATTTATGGCTCAAAGGGCAAAAGTGATGAACTTCTGCTTTCTCCACAAAACCCAGCATATGTGTGCTTTCTACCCCGAGCAACGGATGAATTCATCGTAAGTCATAAATATACAGTACTACACAGAGCTTATAATGACATTCCTCTCTAGCCAAAGTATATATATATATAATGCTAGTTTGGCTGGTAGGAATGATGTATTTATTTACAAAGATGGAATGATTTAACTTTAGGTCTTGGGTCATCTTCTGCTGGTAGTTCTGTATACTACAGCCATCTGCAGTGCTCTCTGAATTTTCAGTGCCTTCAAGGGTGTGTTTCATGGAGACAAATGGCCCTTTTTGTGTAATTTATTGCATTCACCAACTTGTCTTGCAATTTTTCTAATTCTCTAAAGATTCTTGAGTTGCAGTTTATACAAAAGGCAATATACAATTATTTGTGAATGCAGAAGATGGATTGGGCAGTATTCCCAGAGGACGTAAGCAGGCTTTTCTTTCCTTTATTTTAGTCTCTGTAAAGCAATTTCCACTTTCCCCCAAAATAGTTCTGTCTCTCAGGCCAACAGGCAGAGGGTTTTTCTGGATCATCATAAATCACAGGAGAATGCATTCATGCATGTCAAAGTGTGATGAACCCTGAAGCAATAGTGTATATGATGGTCAGTATTGAAATCAACCCTAACACAGTCCTGACTACCTGTACACCCGACACATGTCCCGCTGCATTGAGAGGTTTCATCTGCAGCATCATTTTAATGTTCAAATCCTGTCCTGGCTTTCTAGGTTAAGTCACTACAAATTCTGTTGATTGGCATGAAGTGCTGCTTCTAGCCAGCTGGGTGAGAGAAATAGCTTGCAAGTCACGGCAGTTTTATGATGCTCAGAAATAGTTTTCAATGACTGCAGTAAGCATTCTGAAAACAATGGTAAAACTACATCAAGAAACTGTTGTCAAAGCTTCATCCCAGCGACCTGATCCAGGTCCATTATTTTAATTTAAATAACAAGCTGAAGCAATTTAGGAACTTTACAGGAATTAAATGAAAAGAGAAATGACACTTCTTAAAGACAAGAAAGCAGCTGCTTATCAGAAAACAAACAGGAAACACACTGAGCAACAGAAGGAGCTCCCTAAGCCATCAATAAAAGCTGAAGAGGTCAAGAGAGGCAGAATCAATGTATGGAGCAGCCACACCAACTGGCTGAATTTTGGCAAATATCATTCCATAAAACAGACCTCTGTTCCATCTAACTTTTTAGTAATTTCCTAAATGGCATGTATTGTTTGTTAAGGCTGTCTAATTTCAACTGTTAGGAGAAATTCTTAGGAGAAACTGTTCCTACTTTGATTGGCCTTGGGTTATTGTCTATATTTCCCCCTTAGCTATTTGTCTTCTTGTTTTCATTGCATTGTATGTAGGAGTTAATACTACTAGAGCATTTTTTACTGTGTGTGAGATGTTGTCTCTTTGCTACATTGCTAACAGTGTTTTACAGCTTTTGTGGCATTCTAAGGAATGAGCGTTTGAGGATTCATAGATATCTCTGTAAATACCTTCATATATTCTCTTGTTGGTTCAACTAATAAGTCCAGTTTCTTTGTGCTCACTCTTGGTTCTTACTAAGGCTATTCAGCAGAATGCAGAATTTTTGCTCGTGTTCTCCCTCTTTAGCAGCAGGCTGGAGGTATGAGCATGATATCACAAGGACAAGCTATGAATTTAGCTGTCCAACACAGAGAAATAAATGAACTTTTAAACCCCACCAAGATCCTGGTCCTAGACAAACTTCCTTAGTAACATAATGCAGTAAAAAGAACAACAGGTTATGTGCTATAAGTAGCTCACATTGTTTTGAAACAGTAAGCTTAATTTTGATCTGCGATACATTTATTGCACACTGAGGACAGGAAGACATGTAAATTCCTGATTTTCCAGGTGCTCTCACACAAATATATGCACAGATGTGTATCATGTTCCTAACGATTGTTTGAGCCAAAATATTTCTAACTAACTCCTATGAAAGAACAGGTGTAGTTTAGTTGCACGTAACAGGCGTAAAGAATAAATTGGTAAAAGAAACAAAATAGCAACATGCTATCAGCTACAGTTGTTGAGTTTCAGTGGTCTTGGGCATCTGAAGTATAGTGGGTGAGCTGCTTAAATAATAAATTTAACTGAACACCTTATTTCTAATAAATAAATTGAGAAATACATGAATGTGTAAATGTTACTGAATCTGCTGGGAGTTCTAGCACTGAAGATGGCATGGCAAGAAACCATACCATCTCCAATAAACAAACAGATTGAAAAAATAACTGGGAAAAGGAAAGTAAACTGACAGTTCATAGCAGATTTTTTTCCTTTATATTCTGGTGAATATCAGTTCTGTGTATTTCTTACAAGGATTATAACACACGTAGTTACAAAAATTTAGAAGCACAGAGAATTGTAAATTTGAGTAGCACAAGACATGGTAAAATGTGAGGTATGTCTTGTTGTCATATAAAAATAACCACATTCTGTAACGTCACAACTCCAAATCAGAGAGCTTCATGGAATAAGTTGTACATAGTATTTGTAGTAGCTGTGTGATACAGTCATGTGGTTCATCCGCAAGAAAAAAAATCTGTGGGTTGTAATTTTCCAAGTCAATAGTCTCATTCTGAAAGAGAAACAGTAACGATTTTGTTGCCTGTGAAGTAACCATAGTTTAGATGGTTGAAGGACCTGTGTGCTTTTATTTCAATGAACCCAAGTTATTCCGATTAAATGTAATAAGAGATGAATGCATATTTTAGGAGGAATTAGACCACTTAGCCTGCTATAGCTAATGATATGCTTCCCAGCATACACAGTATGAAAAAAACCTCTTGACATGAAATTCTGCACATATATTTCTCTTTCCATTGTGCAACAGTGGAGACCAAGTCAGAGATCTAAGAGTCATAACCCCCCTCACATGTGCGTTGTAGTGTGGGACAGCCTTAAATTCTGTATGCGTTTTGACATACAGACTAGGCGAGCATGCTGGGCTTGGAGAAAGGAAAAGTCTGGTGCTCTCTTCTCTGGTGTAAAGCTACTGCTGTGTGAAGTCACAGTTTAGCAGCCAGGAGATTCTCTGCAGTCTTCAAGCCGTTATATAGATAGTGGGAAGGTTTTGTTTTCCCTGGTCTTTAAAGAATAATGCCTTGCATTCTGTAATTCTGTGATTCTACAGTTATTTCTGTACCATCCTGTGATCTTGAAATTCTCTAAGAATGGTGTGGCTACCCCTTAGAAATATATATACAGCATATTTACCTTAAGAAATACGGATTGGAAGGGATCTTTTAAGTGATCAGATGCAATTCCTTCATACCATAGGTCTCATTTCAACTTCTACATCATAAACAGTTCAAACTCCTGTAAAATGATTTTGGCAGATTCCTTTATTTTCAATTAACTATTCTCTCCATACTCTGATGCTTTACTATTTCTTCTTTGCATAACAATAATTAAAAAGGGTGGCCTACTCTCTCCTAAAATGACAAAACCACACTTTCATAGAATCGTAGAATGGTTTGAGATGGAAGGGCCCTTAATGTCACACTTCTTATACAGTTCCTTCTGAATAATAAGAATAAAAAAGGATAATGAATAAGAAAAGGAATAGTGGTATTTGCTTACATGTGTGTGTCCACTGTGCAAAGATGCATGACCTAACTTTAAGCAAGCTAGATTAGCAGTGAAGGCCGGTCAAGTGCAGAGCTCCATTGAGGAGCAGAATTAATTAAGCAAAATTAATCTGTTAGGAGATCCATCCTTTGCTTTAGGAGCCAATCTACTAGTGATTCTGCTGGTCTCAGAACATGAGAGAGCATGTAAGAGTACCTTCAGTTTCTTATCATGATGTTACTGGGTGTTATATTGCAAATGAGTATTTAGTTAAAAATTTCTAGGCTGATATCATTAATTTTAAAACCTCACTTGATTGCTGATATCAGAATTTTAACTGTAAGTTGATGCTCTCTTTATCCAGTAGGGTCAAAACTTTACATATTACTTTTTGTCTAAAGAGCTTAAATGCACAGATATTACTTATTTTCACCTTGACTCACTCTAATAGTAGAGGGTCATGCTTACAATACTAACAAGGGAACAGAAGAAAATAAAGGAGACAATCTCATCCATTATCATACCATGAAAAAGAGAATTGATTCTCTTATAACACTTACCGCAGCTTCCAGTTCGGCTTTTCCATTGTGTAATGTTAGGTTTAGGAATTCTACACAGAGATTTGGGAAAATCTCTGCAAGTGAACCAGCCCTGACAGTGTCCTCTTCCTCGTGATATTTATTGCAGGTTGAGACTGGATATCTGGGAGACGTGTACAAGATTCGGGTCAGCTGTGATGATGTGCCAGGCTTTGAGGGTTGGCATTTGAAGTCTTTCCACTTAGAAGAGCTACATACAAAACAAGAACTGAACTTTGACTGTAACTGCTGGCTCTCTCTTGACAGAGAAGACAAGGAGCTGGTGAAGGAATTCCCTGCAGTCAGTGGGGACCAGAAAACTTTACCAGGTAAAAACTGAGGAAATATAAACAATGTAAACTGACCACTTGAAAAGAAATCAGTGCCATAGATATAGTATAGCTCTTTGGGTGTGTCTGGTATTGTCGGTGTCTCTGTTGCAACTCTCTTCATATACGCACTGCAAAAATGCTAACGACTTTAGAAATTTTAATTTTCCAATTAAGTTGCATATTGGGTTTCACAGTTGCTAAATATTCTGTATGATTCTAAGTGTGCAAAACTGAACAACATAATTATACTTTTTAAAGATAAAACAGGTGCTCAAAGCCACAGAAATGATTTGTGGTAGACTTACTATTGAATTACTTAGCCTATAATAGCTTTAGTTACTAACACAAGCATCAGAAGTGAGCTTCATTGTACAAAAATTCTTTGGTTTTCCCTAAGGACTACTTTTTGACATGCTGAGCATTTCAGAGTATGTTCAGAGTTGTTCTTGGAATGTAAAGACCTATAGAAGTACCACATTTGTTCAGAAGTAGTTACACATGAGATAAAAGTAATTAGAGACATGGCTGCTTTTCTAAACTAAAGTTCCAGAAGTCCACAGCCTTAAAGGGAACTACACCATTGCGTTAGTTAAATGTTAGCTCAGCAGGACTGTACATTAAAATGACATTTTGAAGTTATGAATTTGAAAAAAAATGGTTATTATTCTAAGCATGAATATATATGCAATTTAATGGTCTTCCTCAGATGAAAAGCCAGACTGACTTTGTAGAAATTCATTTATACAGGTGCAATATAGAGGCAAAAATTTATAGTTTCTGTCATGAAACTCAAATTAATAAGTACATTTTGTAAATTTTTATTCTTATGTCATGCATCCAGATGCTGTGTTAGATCTGTCTCTGCTATTCTAATTTGCATAAACTTTATATAGTGTCTTATTCTCTGACCTGTGATTTTTATTATCTACCGCAAAGCTAATTCAGTTTTTAACATTCCCTGAAAAAACTCAGATAAGTTCTTGTTTTCCAGATCTTGCACAGTAAAATACAATTGGGTAGAGTTTGCTAGAATTTAGTACTTTTAAGTTGCATAAGTTTAACTTGTCTAAGTACAGTTTCCTTCAAATTTCTGGGGAAATTAATAGAAAGTCTTCTTTGAGCTTGGCATGAGGAGATAAGATTCATAAAGAGTAACCTGACTGTATAGCAGATTTTTTGATAACTGCAGAAATAAAACCATGTAGTAGTCTTACTATATACTATTTACTATATACTATATACCATTGCTGTTTTCTTTTCAGTACAATTTGTACTTAATCCACTTTATTTAAACTTCTTTTTTCTTTTTGTACAGTCTATAAGTATGTTGTCTCTGTACATGTTGGTGACCGCTGGGGAGCAGAAACTTTTGCAAATGTTTATATCACTCTCTATGGCAAAAGAGGGGACACAGGCGCAAGGAAACTTCATACATCTATGACAAAAGGAAGAAAATTTCAAAGGAATAAGGTAATAGCACCAAAATATTGTCTTAACATGTGCAGGGGTTAGCACTGCATTGTGTTAATTAATGCCTGCTCTAAATACACCTTGCTACAGATGGACAGAATTTGGAAATAGAATTTATCTTTCATATACTCACAGTAGATCAATGCCAGTGTTATTTCCTGTACAAAAATATCTCCATATGGTAATAAAGGCTCCACATGCACACATAGAAAGTAGATTACTAGATAGAACCTCTCTACTTCTTACTTCTTCCGTTCCAAATATAAGATAGCACAGGGAGCAAAGAATTAAAAATTAGTGATTTGAAATAAGTTACAGAAAGGACTGTGAGTTGTTTACAATCAGTGATGTTTCTGTAGTCACAGTTCCATATGCAACAGTAACTCAATGTGTGGTCAGTAAGTTTAGACAAGAGGCAAGAGTTGCACTTAGAGAATAGAATGCATGTAAAAACAGTGTTTCTATATGACCAATAACAGTAAAATTCTTCTGTATTAGGCCTTCCTATGAGAGGTTCACTCACTTCATAGTGAGGTTTGAAAAAGCTCACTGCCAAGATATACATTGCCAATGAGAATCTTAGATTTCTGTGAAATTATTTCATTAGATAATTATCACAGCACTTGGTAGGGTAAAAGTGAAATCAATATCAAACTGAGAGAATTTCTAAATTTTATTTCTGTATATGTCTCAGGGTTATGCTTATATAAAGAAGATAGCACTCTACAATAATTATTTTAATTTATCATACAGAGATTTATTTCCTAAACTGCCTTAATTAAAAAAGTTAATGATTTCTGCTTGCAATCTGCTGTTGGCTCCTGACTATTGTTAGAAAAAAACATAATTTTTTTTGTCATATGAAAGTACTTTTAATATTAGTAGCAGAAATTCTACTTCTCCAATGTTTTTATTTACAACATAGCAGGAACAACAAACAAGACTTTGCCAAGTACTGTATTTTTTTAGAGATAAGTTTGCTGATATCTTCTTTTTTTAATTAATCTGACATCTGGTTTAGTAAGTTCCTGGTATTAAATTAATGTTTCATTGGGAAGATGGTGTTAATTATAATCCCAGATGTTGATGTTTAAACTCAAGTTGTTCATAGCCTTGCTGACCTTTATCAGCTACCATCAGGTCTACCTGGCCTTAGGCTGGGCCATATACAGAACACCTGGTTTCCTTACAAAACAAGCAAGAATTTAGTGGGGCATATAATTTCTTTCTTTGCCTTCCACATTTTTCCTTTTTGTTGTTGTTGTCCTTATTCTCATCCACTGAAACTTGTGTTTACTTTTGTCTTATTCTACCTTCTGCCTTCTACTTCTCTGGCCATCTCTTGTCTTTTGCTCAAGTTGTTCTCCACTTAATCTTAACTTCCTCCCTCCTATCACTTACTATTTTCTTTCTTTCTTATTTCCACAATTATTTTCAATTTGTAAGAAAAACAAAAAGACAGGCTTTTCTGAGTATTAGGAAATAACTTAGGAGCCATCTTTGAATAAACACATTAACACATTCTAACTTTTTTTGCAGGACTTTTAATGTATATCTGGGTTTGTATGATAAATTTTAGAAACTAAAAGTACCCTGAAGGATAGAAATTTTATTAGTATCAAAATTTTGTCGTAACTCTTTCACTGTCAGAAGGTTCAGGTATAAGCATTTTAATGTAATGTAAAATGATTGATGAAATAATTCGTATTGTCCAGAGATTACATGAAGCTACAATGTGTCATAACTGATGAGTGTGTGATTCAGTGTTTGGTATAATCAGTGTGTGCTTTCTTAGATTCAGAGGGGAAACGTTATGTTAAATATTACAAAAAAAGACACAAATTTAAAATCCTCTGCTGAATCCAGGATTACATTTCCCCTGAAGTTCAAGAATATTTGGGTCCAAACTCTGTTTTATTATTTCCTTTCTTTTCCTTTTCAGGTGGATTCATTTTTGGTGGAAGCTGTTTCTCTGAGTCATTTGCAAAAAGTGGTCATAGAACACGATGGAGAGGGCTATGGGGCTGGGATGTACCTCAAGATGGTAACAGTTAAGGAATCACAAGACTCAGACAAAGAATGGGTCTTCCCATTATGGAACTGGCTTGATACTCACATGGGATTATGTGAGACATTTTGTGAGATTGTGACAGTTGGTAAGATCATCTGCAAAACTGGCCTGACTGCTTATATATATTTTTTTTTTTTAAATTTGACCACAACTCTTTTGGATCTCTGTGGTATCTTTTTTATTGAAAATGTGAATTTTAAGTTTGATATTACTATCATAGCAAAAACACATCTGGTAAGCTCAAAGTTCATAAAATTCTGTCTTGTTAATGTGATGTGTATGGAAAAATTGCCTTCCAAATTAAATATAGCACATTACAATGAAAGAGTTTTGAATGTAGGCCTCATGAAGATAAATACCTTCAGTTTAATACACCACTTTTCAGACAGCTTAGGATCTCATTTGAGATCCAGAGAAAAGTTACGTTAGTGAGATGAGCGTAGTCTTAGTCTGTGATATTATTCCACAGCACAAAGTAACAGTTCTAGTACATTCAATTTTTGCTCAGAGCCTACTAAGCCACAATTTGTGCAAATCTAAACCTGGGTGTATTTGGTAAAAGAACACTTATAGCAGGACTTTCAGTCATTTAGAACTAGTAGAAAGGATTCCTTCCTTCAGTCCCATGAAAACAATTCCATGTTAAGTCAATGAGCTACAAATTTTGTCCAGAGGTAGTAAGACAGCTTAAAAAAGTAATGTGTCCATGGCAGATATGCAGGTATTCAGTTGTGTGTTTTTTCTGAGTTGTAGAAAGCACAGTTTACTGAGCTGGTTTTGTCTGTTAAATCATTTTCATTTCCCATAGAATGGTTAAAGCAGAATGAAAATGAAGGATAACACCAATTAATGAAGAGAGGAAGATAGCAATATTGATCTTCTGAGGATCTGGCAGATATTTCTGTGTGTTCGTTACAGGTTTATCTGTCAGTCTTGCACTATTAGAGTACATATTATATTGCTAGATAAGATCTAGTTTCAAGTGGAGTTCATTTGTGTTATTCATTTTGTATTAGATGCCTACACGCTACAGATGGCTGGTGTTTCTAAATGATAAATTAGTTTTAGTAACATTGATTGTTTTTTAAAGACGATTAATTAGACCTCTAAAAGGTGACAGTGTTCTCTTCGCAATTACTTCCAAACATGACAAGGAAAATACCTCTGAAGCGAAGTTTTAAACACAGAAAGAACATTAAGCTGTTAAATTCTCAGCAAAAAAATGTAATGAAGGTATTGATGTGTTATTCTCAGTGAACTGTTGCTATAGATACAATGTAACCTGCAAATAGAGCTTTGTTTTTGTACCTTAAAGGCTGTGGTCCTGCTATTTTATGGCATTCTCTCATGCTGTCATCTTTTCTCTTTCTGTCTGATATTTCTTAAAGGTAGAAGATTGACTTCTACTCCAAAACATCCTGAAATCAACATGAAATCATCAGGTCTCTGGATAATAAACATCACTGGATCTGACTTGAGCAGCACAAAGGATCCGATACTCCTTTCTTTTGTCTTCTATGGCAACCTGAGCCACAAAAAGTTGCTACTTCGAGTTACAGGAGAAGCAATTCAGATCAAAGTACTTCAACCTTTCTCTATTAAAAGAAAAGCCTAAAAATCATGTAGCTGATAACCCATCTAATTCTGAGATAAATTATTTCTTTAAACTAAGCTACAGAATTGATTTCTAAGTCCTCTTTGTGATTTGGCACAGGTCATCTTTTTTTGTTTGTAAGTGGTAACACCATCACTTGAACAATGTTTTTTCAATGAGTAGATTCTTCCAATGTCTCATACTGAGACTGCTTAAATGAGTGAATGGGTCCCTTGGTGCACATCACAGTATATACCACACTGCACATACTGATTTACAGGTTTTGATGATCGCACAAAAGTAAGTAATTTGTAAACATACAATATGCCATGGGATACTGCACAGCTTTTGGGGCTGATGATGGAGAAGGAAGAATAATAAATGAAACTTACAGGAAGTTTATTTTTCTCTTTCATGTAATTTACACATCCTTGCCAGCACATTTCTTCAGGCTAACTGCCTTTTCTTGCATGGTTTCTCTTTTTTTTTTTTTTTGGCCTATCTTTATCATTTCCTGTTTCCTTTTGATCGGCTCTTTTTTACCCACAAGTTTTCTACTTCTTTATTCAGTTCTTCTGCCCTTCCATCGTTTGTCTTCACTTCCTTCTTCTACATATTAACGGAAAAATTAACAAGTGTCTGAGGTCCACTTTCACTGAATTGTAGCCTGCTTCTTTTCCCAATGCTCTTACTTCTCTCTTGTAGCCATAACTCCTTCCAAGTGCCAATGCCCTGTTACTCTTACACTTTTCTGGTTTTGCCGTCCATGAAAGACGAGTTCAGTAGAATTTGGAACTGACCTGAAGGTGAACACTGCAGACACCTCCTCAGGAAATCCCTGAGGCACAAAGTGCAATAAGCTAGGATGATATTCAAGGGAAGTGTGACTACTTGTCCTGTTCTTGTACAGCTGGAAAAGGCTGATCCCTGTGAGAAAAATGGAAATTTTAACCTTGATCTGTTGCTCCGGCTTAGCTTTAACCTTGATCAATTCATCCTGCAGCTGCAGAAACAAATATAAGGCAGGACTGAGGGAATGTGAGCAAGTAGGAAAACAGGGAAGTGGGATCTTCACAAGCCAGCTTTGCATCAGAGAAATACGTCCATGAAGTCACGCCCTGAAAGATATTTCTTGAGAATTGACCCTGGAAGGGCAGAAGCAGGTAGAAAGAGAAAGGAAAATAAAAAGGGGTGAAGCAAAAAAATGAGAGTGGGTGAAAATATGCTATTTTGGGGTTTCGTCAGAAAGCAGCCTTGGAGTTGTGAATGAGAAAACTGTATCCTGGCTCTTCTCGCTGCCAGTCAGGTAAATTGAACTTAATGATTGAGCTAAAGAAATAAGTGGTGTTTTTTTGATATTTCTCTTTTCTACAAGGAAAGAGGAACTAAACATGACCCAGAACGAGGAGTATCCAGAAGACTTTCCTAGTTATTTCAAAGTACCTCTGGTAAATATAAAGAAATAGTATCAAACTGGAAGTGCCCTGTCAGGGGAAAGGCTGAAGTCAGGTCACATGTACTTCTGCCAGCTGGGCAATATTTGAAATGAAGGAGCAGAGGAAAGAATATGCGAAGTAAAGAATAAGAAGAGGATAAGACAACTTTTGTTTTTCCTTTTTTTTTTTCCTTTATAGGGAAAAATTATTAGTTTAAAACCAATAATTTTAATTATCTAAGACCTCTTTTTCTACTTTCACTTACTCAGACAATGGTATGCCATAGAGATGCTGTATTATCCCCCCCACAACTAGGTGACTTTTTTTTCTCCAGCATAAATGTAAGAAGGGGAATATTTTAATGGACAGCCTCTATATGGAAACGCGATGGAGGGTGAAGACGGAGGATCTTTTGGATATTCTCTCAAAATCAGATTAATTCTCTTTCAAATTTATAGTTAATGGCACCATTTTTATATAACAAATTGTAAAAAATATTTCCAATAGTGTTCAAAACTTTTAAAATTGACAGAAGCTTCTGTGCCTGTGAATAGCGTACTGAATCAGTGTAATGTATATCAACATTGCCTTATTCTGTGTACAAATTTCAGAGGTGATTGCCATCACACATTCCCTGATATCAAACCTAAAGCATTCCATCTCATCATTCACTTTAGTAAAACAATTGTGTATTGACTAGAAAGGGGATAGTAGCAGTTACAAATCTGTCCCAGTTCTTCTACCATTGGAGTTTGTTGAGCTGTTGCATACAATTAGCGGGAGATCCATTCGTCTTCTCTTTTTCCTCACACAGGATGAACTGGAAGATATTGGCTCAATACACAAAGTTCAGGTAACTGGCCCACACAGTGAGCTAAAACAGTCATGGCACTTGGATGTACTGCATATGAAGCACACAGGCACAAAGGAAGAGATGTATTTAGCTTTTGACTGCTGGTTCAACCCTAATGAAGACAAATGTGTGGAACTGCCAGCCCTCTATGCAGATCAGGAGCCTATGCCTGGTAAGTAAGCCCTTCTCCATTACTGGGGTCAGGATCTGTCACTGGAATGTCAGTATATCTCTTTTGCGCCTAAAATATGTGAAGATTTCCACAAGAATTTGATATTAAGCAATATGGTGGTTTTGCACACATGTTTATCACAAAAGAAAGATGAGGAAACAAGTATCAGGATTATGAGAGATGCCATAACTGCTGATGGCAGACATAGGATTTGGCTTCTTTCATGTTAGATGCTGTTCCAGTTTTAGCTCTTGATTATTTATTATCTCTTCAAATTAACACTATCTCAGCTGAAGATGTGTACAAAATATCATCTACTGTGTGATATTAGCTGAATCTTCCTATTCAAAAAGAAACGCGTGTGACCTAGAAACAGTAATTTTTTTAAGAATGAAAGAATTGCAAAGACCACCTACAAAACAGAGATAGAATTTTAAAAATGTGTTACAGTTAGTCAGCAAAGAAATATCCAAGATTTTCAATTACAAAAGTGTTTCATGGATGTTGATGTGGAGTTGACAGAACAGTAAGTAGTATTCCACAGAAATATATATTAAGTTGCATATTTCTCTCCTGTTAGTAACACGTGAATTGTATGATGCCAGAGGGATAATAAAGTGTTTTCTCCCACCCCCCCCCGGAACACACAGAAGAACAACCAATTGCATACTGATAACTTGATCATTAGCTTCCCATTTGTCAGGCTTATTAGAATAAAGAGGATTGACGGGGGTAGCAAAGATGTATATCGAAGTGTTTAGTGACCCTTGCTAGAGGCTATAGCACAAAGAGTGTTCTGCTTAAACAGAAACTAGTAGAAAAAGATGGAAGTGGCCCAGAAAGATGAATAAAACATTCCATGTGAACTTATGCACACTATACTTGAAAGAGATTTTCCTAAACATTTCATCCCATTTAAAGTTGAAATTTAAACAAATAAAACACTGAGGATTTTTTATATCTCTGGGGTGTTTTTTTATGTGTTTGGGTTTGCATAATTTTAAACAATTAGGAACCTTGGTTTTGCCTACTGAAAAAGTCTCGTGATTTTAGGGTTTTGATCTGTCAGATTCAAAACTATGTTGGATGTTTTTCAAAATTCAAAACTGCTAAATATTTAATTACATACTAAAATTCCAGAAATTCAGAATGTCTGTCAGATAGCATTATCCTGGATTGTAAAGCAATTCATTTTGAGGTATATTAGGAAATCCAGGTGTTTTTCTTGGAAAATTTATAGGAAAAAGAAGTGTATACTATCCCTTACAAATTATTCCATAGGTAGATAACATCTGCTAACCTAGGGAGCACCCAAGCTCTGACTATGGGTAACTTCCTAGATACAATTATATTTAAAAAAACAAGGTCAAATTATTCTAATGCAAAATTTTGTTAAGTTTTGTGAGACTACCTCAGCTGAATTTGTATTCTGGATATTAGCTGATATTACAGAAACAAGTATATTTTTTTAATTTGAATTATTTAGTATGTCCATCCTAGTGTCTGTGAGAACATTGTTTTAATCTATCTGTATCACAGGCCAAATTATTTATCATGTACCTTTTTGGACCTCAGGTTAAAAGACATTAATTACATTTTTTAATGAATTCTGTGATAATTCTGTGCAGGTATTGAGGTACATATTAACAGACTGGGATGAAGTTGTTGCACGCAATAACAATATTTTAGAAATTCTTGCTGTTAGATTCCACATTTATGGAAAATTTCTGGACAATTTCTTGATGAATTTTTAGAATGCCATTATTTGTGACTACAATTGAAGACATGCACCAGGAGTTATATAGAAATAGGAGCTTTTAGAAGCTACAGTAAGAACTTTGTAATATGTAGCTGTCAAAGTAACTGCTGATGCCTTCTCTTTTCTAAAGGATTTTAATATGAGTTGCAAACCGGCCTCTTCTGGTTGAGAGTAGGCTCCTGTGACACAAAATAATGTTTTTTTCTGGAATCTACTTACATCCTGCTCTTCCTGCCTCCCATAGTCAAGTCTGTTAATGTAAGAACTTGAACAGTTTAAGTACTTCCCATCTTTAGTAAGAAACATCTGTATTAAGAGACACTGATCTTTATTAAAAATGACCCAACTTTCTTTTTTCAGTTAATGGACATAGTATAACATCTCCACTGCTTTGTTAATCACAGTAGATCATTATTATGCAGTACCATGATGTGTTTGAGCATGGCGAAATAGTTGCACACTATATGATACTTAATTCTTCCAGATACATTTCAGTCCAGAAGCTCATATTAATCGAATATTTCATTTTTCGTTAAAGTTAATCGTCTCATTATCTTCCCAATGAAAGTAGTTTAGAGATGTTTCAGTTAATGTAGTCTTTTGACATATTAGGTTTATTAGGCTTATTAGGTCAAGCATTGCACGAAAGGAGCTTGACCCTGGCTGATTCAGGCATGAAATCTGTGAAGTGAATCTCACTGCTTCACTTATATTTACTGATTCAAGTTTCTGCTCACTCGCACTTCTTTTCACCACACTGCTGTGTAAGTTAAATGAACTTTTGACTGCATTCACAAGAGCAGATATTCAACTGGGATGAAATGATTTGCTTTACTGTCTTGAACATATTAGTTGTGTGGCTTTGTCCACTGAGGATCTTGTTCTGCACCTTTAATTATGTAGAAAGGATAATTTTAATTTTTTGAGACTTCTTATGTGATAAATTAGCCTGATTAGGCATCAGATATAGTTTTTCTATAGAACCGAATGAACATCTAAAAATATTCCTGCTAACTCTACTCATCTTTGAATTTTAGTCATCTGACATTCATCTAAACCCAAAGGTAATTCAATGGGGATTTATGACAATAATCTCTGGAATACTCATTTTTCATATTGCCTTTTTAATTTTATTTTACTGTTTTATGGAGTAGAATTTTTGTAGGAGCCTCGGGAAAAAAAAAAAAGTCCCTGTCAGCTCTATCCAACAGTTCTGAAACACAGCACCCTAGGCTGCCCCATTTGCGTTCTCATCTATCGTATCTTTCCATGGAGAACCTGATAAGATACAGGGGAGAATAGTAAGAAAAAAGTTCCTGAGAGCACCAACGGGGGGAGAGGAGTTCATTTCATGGTTCATTTCCTTCCCCAAAGCTTTTCTAACTGTGCGTCCCCCACTTTGGAAAAATGCCCTGCATTGCTTGATTTCATTACAAAGCTAAAATCGCAAAGGTGCAAAACATTCAGCATTCTGACTGACATTCAGAAAGGATATGACTGTATAATTTAAACTGTTTGCCCTTGAAAGGCTATGGAAAGTTCTGTGGGCAAATGTTACAATTACGTTACAATTATGACAATAAACAATACTTGAATACATAGTATATAGTAAATTCAAGAAAGGCAAATTCAAAGCAACACTTTCCGTCCTATCTTTAATTCATAGTTTTTTCCTCTTTATAATGAGCATTAGGTGATCACTTTCAGTTCCGCACTATGTTGGCTTACATCTGAAGCAGAACTTTTATAAATAAGATTGGGACAAGACAATCAAACTTAAATTAGACATCAATACATTCAGCAGATTCATCTAAAAATACTGCTGAGCTAATACATTAAATGTGTTTCTGATTTTCATTGCCTGTCTTGTTTGAATTCTACTTTTGTGATTAAAGCTAAGCTCATGATTGAGTCTATTAATGATTCCGGACAAAAAACATTGAAGATTGTGAGCGCTGTGATTTGTAACCTACCTTACACAAGTGATCAGGTCTGTGGACCAAACTCGCCTGATTTTGTTCACGCAAGTAGCCTTTTGGCCACTGAATCTGCTTATATGACCATGGTATATAGGCAAGGCAACATCCTTAATCAATAATAGAATTTTAACTTCATATTCCTACTCTTCTAACAGCAAAAATGTCATTGGCTAAATGCCAAAGAGTCACCTGCTTGTGTATTTTCAGCTATATGGATCTCCAGTAAGAGCACATCTGTGTAGCTACACTGACTTTAATGCAGCTATCTTGTCTTTCATCCGACAGTACATCTTTAACTGTCTTGAAGAAAGGGATGAGATACGTTAGGGTCCCAGTCTAGAAAAACTTAGTTTACTTCTTATCACTAAACATCAGCAATTGCATCAGTTACAAGTACTTTCCCAGCTCTTGGTATAAATGATTTAAACAAAAACATTTTCAGGTGATGTCCCTGAAGTAAATAGTGTTGCATTAAAATAAAGTTACTTTTCGCTAGATTTTCTCAAACATCATCCCCACACAGTAAAAGGTGAAGAGAAACAAACATATTTCAGAAGTTTATTGCAGTGGACATACCTTTGTTAGAGGACTGATACAGCTCTTATCATTTAATGAATACTTTTAGATATTAATTTTTCAATTGGTATGCAAACCCACTCTTTAGAACCCTTGTTCCAGTTATGTGACCTTTTTATTTTAGGCATATAAAGAATAGCTATATAAGATGTCACAATATTTGAATTCAGGGCTTTTGATTATAACACTCAATATGAATAGCACCAACTTGCGAAAAGAGCTGTAAGAAAAGTTTAAAAATAAATATCCTCAGAACACTTTTTTTCTCCTCCCTGTTTTCCTATAACCTACGCATAAAAATAAATGACAGCCTTAGCTTCTGGGTTCTAACAATCATTCTCAAGCCTACCAGAAATTTCTCATAATTATGTCTTTTTAAAGGGTGCACAGTTTGGTTAAATTGGGCCGTTTCTACCTTGGAATAAATTTGATTCAAGAAGCAAACAGTACTGAAAATATCAGATGTTTCCAGGATGTATACTTTGATATTTATGTATCCTGTGATGTATTTCTCTGCTGAAATATGTATTTCAGACTTGAATAATGTGTATTTCACTGCTCTTTGGCTTGTACTGTCGATTGTGAGACTGAAAGTGCTTCTTAGTTTTTCCTTGGTTTCATTTCTATCTAAAATACCATTCTCTTCTTTGCACACACGTTTCCTGGAAAAGCAGATGTTGTACAACCAGCCAGGTTCCAGGCAGGGACAAGCAGCAGAGGGAAGCTGGAAGACTTTCTCCAGCACATTAACTGTCACACAGTCTAGATGTTGTCTATGTCTGCTTTGATGTGCCAGTGATGAAGGTTGTGGGAGTTGGGGCTTATTAGTTTGGAGCAGTCAAACATAGCTCAGTACTTGTAACATGTTGGATTTCAAGCGTTCTCAATCCTTAAATAAAAAAAGGCTTGTGACAAAAAATTTCAAGAGATAATTACACATTTTTGAATACATTTTTATTATGTGTACATTGCTTATTAACCACATTCCAAATATGACTTTGCATTTTACAGTGGATAAAAATGTTTTCCTCTTTCTGAAAAATATTAGAAAGTTGTGTTTTACCAATCTGTGTTTCTGGAAGATAACAATTTTTTTTCTTAGGCCAAAGTAATGATGCTTGCAGTTGGAAGCAGAGGAACATTCAGACCAATCTAAGTTTAGGCTCCTAACTTTTAGTGTCTATCCCTAGAATATACGGAAACACATCATAGGTGTTTTCTACAGCACCTGCTTTTCCCTGCTGTCTGCATAAGGATCATATTCTTAATATAGCCATCAAAGTTAGATTCCTAAAGTGACAGCACCAACATTATACAAATAAGCACAGATTTATTATTGTAATCTGAGTAAGAGTAGACGTACGGCACTAGGAGATAAAAAAAAACAAAACAAAACACCAAACCCCAAAAAACCCTTTCTTATTTTTCCAGGGCTCCTTGTTAAAATGAGGCTAAGAACCATACTGAGATTGTGACCTGCTTCTGTTTAAGTATTTCCTTGTTCCTTGCTTCCATGATAAACCTGGGCTAAAATAGGTCATTTAAAAAGTGAACATAGGAGTTTTCCATAAAGTTTCTTTGAAATTAATGCAATCTGGTCTCATCTGCATCACTCCCCTGTTTATTGCGTCCAAAAGAGGCAAGGAAGCAGAAGCTGCACGTAGTGGCCACAGGTGTCTCTTCTAACCCCTATACTATGACCTGAGCTGAGAAAATCAGGAACACTTTTGCTTAAACTCAAATTTCACTTAGCAGATTTTGTGGGTTATCATATAATACATTGGAGGTCCTTTGGACACTGATACAAAATGTGGCGAGGTTTTTCTAGTTATGCACGAAAGCTGATGTTGAAAGAATTACTAATTCATTGTTTCTGCTTCACATTAAGGTGTTTTAACTCAATAACATTGAAATAATATTATGGTCTAACTAGCGAGAGAGCCTGATAGTCCTAATGTGTTCATTCTTTGGGAGATAATTACATGAGTTTAAACCTTAATCAGGTCCCAGTGTTCTTCTAAGCCACTTTATAAGTATAAGCTCTGATTTCATTTCAAGGAGAAGATAATAGAGTGGAAAGGAAGAAACAGGAGTAAATTCTCTTAGAAATCAGAGCTTAGACTTTCCAAACAGCACGTAAACATGAAGTTTTTCTTAGAAAGGGATTCCCTGCCTTAGGGGGAAGGGGCAGTGCAAAAGGAGATCCTGTGCTGCAAGCAGCAGCCAGTAGTGCTGATTTTCTGGGAGTGCTGTCAGAGTAGAATAAATCTGTATCCTATGGATTGACAAACAGGGAGTTATGTAGCAGGAATTTGTTTTGGCTGTATATGTCACCAGGACTGAAGAGACCTTCACACCTTGTCCTGTGGCACAGTATGGGATTCAGATGAAATTTGCAGAAGTTTCTTCCAGGAATTGGTACATAATGCAGGTGTTGGGCAAGGAGATGAACTGCTGACTTTTTGGTTTTGTATGTGTATTTTTTCTGAAGTTGTAGAATACGCAGTCCATTTGCACACCGGAGACTTGAAGAAAGCAGATGCCACTGGTGAGGCTTATCTTTGTATACAAGGAGAAAAGAGTGACTCGGGGAAACGATGGCTTAACTCGCGAAACAGCCTGACCACTTTTTCTAGAGGGCAGGTAAAACAATAAGGAAAAATGTAACTGAATCTATATCTTTTTGTTAAAATATGTTTACACAAAGTCTTGTACGGACAGAGTATAAAAAATGCTGGTTTATATTCCATATAGACATAATTTTCTCTTGTAACTAAGAGGTGATTTTCTCCATAGGTAACATGTTGCTTTTAAACATCACCAGGCTTGTGCAACAGTGAAACACGTTGATAAAGTAATTTTGAGTTGGACTACATACATTCTAAAAGTTCTGTTTTAATAATCCAGACTTTTAAAACCAGGGAGATATCAGTGTTTTGTTAAATGCCTGACTGATAGAACATTTCTGTAGGATATCATGCTTTCGTAACTGCTTTAGTCCATGACCTTTTCTCGTTAACTTTCCTGAACGCCAATGTCAATGTTCCAAGCGGAGTTTTACTTTTTAATGTTTAAAATCCTTCCCCCTACTTATTGCTTTTAAATATGGTAAATATGTTCTTGATTTTTGAGGCTTAAAGGGCTTTTCCTAGAAGTAGTTATTCCTGGAGTAGTTATTGCCATAAGAACAAAGTAACGAAAACAAATTTCAGATCAAAAGGAAATACCTGTTTCAGATCAAAAAGGAATTGTCTAGTTGAATCTTTATTATACTCAACAGTTTGCTCTTAGTTTTGGAAGATTTTTTAGTTTTTGTTTTAAGGAAATAGCGAACTCATTGCAACGTACATAAGAATTTTCTTTTGGAGAGGGCAGGAGGAAGTGTTTCATTGTTGCCAGCCAACCCATGTTAGTTCGTTCTCTGATGTAGAAATCTAGGGAAATCTGCTTGCAGTCTGCTTAATTTAATTTTGAATTTTGCCTTTGTTTATTTTTTCTGCTTTTATTTTCAATTCTAAAGATTCTAGAAGACACGGTAATTTTTTTTCTATGAAAAACAAACTATATCTGCTGTATTCCTGCATTTTCTTTCTCCATTGTGGAAGAGAATAATGCATGCCCAATGTCATATTTACCAAGAAATGATCAAACTGCTAGCTCAGACTTCACAAAATGAATCTGAAAATAATAATGACAGGACAGTAGAGCTCACCTGACTTTACGGAGTAATGTAGGAAATTTTATTGATTAATCTTTTTAGGGATATGGATAGTGACAATGTGTAAGATATCACAAAATGAAAAAATCCTGTTTCTTTCAAAAAAGAGGAAGTGTCCTGAGCTTTTTTGTTATTCTTTATTTTGGAAGAGAGGTATGTTAAGTTTTCTTTAAGAATAAAACTTGTAGAGAAAAATATGTGAACACCACAGCTGACTTCTGTGAATACTCACTCCAGTGGAAATACAACTCATCTGCAAATTTACAAGGATTTTTTTCCCTATAATCCAGATTCTATGTCAGATTTTGAATGTGATTGTTCCGGATGCTAAATCTTCTGTCTGAAACTCCAAAGGGCTTTTCTATATCCTGGGCTATAGCATCCTAATCTTCTTCTTATAGAAAAGAATTTGAGCAACAACTCTTTGGGTATTCATTCTCTTACAGTTTTCTTTACTCCAGTAAACAGTATTACTCTTGGAGATTTTATTCTGCAGATGGTTTCCCAAAAGAGTAGATGAATCCATTCATGAATAGTACATTTACAAATGTCATTAATTCAGGTCCCAAAAAAGGCCAACAAATATACACTTTAAGCAAATTGTTGCCAGTGTGAGTGTGCGTACTTAACGTGAGCTTTGCCATTGATTATGAAGAAAGATGTCTACACAAAGAGGAAGAGAAACATGTATATGCAAGAAGGTGAATATAATGCAGAGGTATACAGAAGGGGAAAAAGGAAAGATTTCATGAGGTCTATTCATCCTACAGGACTGTTATATGTGGAAGATTTTACCTTGTACAGAGATGGCTTCAGTGAAGAATCCTTATTCCAACAGCACAGTGATTGAAACGTATTAACTTCTACTATTCGCTACTAACCTATTCACTACTATTCATTTCCACTTACCTGCCTAATTCCCACTAAATCAGCTATGAATTTTAGTGAAGATGAAATTGCTATAGATTTTCAGAATTATTATACTACTACAGTTTATCAGTTGCATTAGGAGGTAGTTACTGGATCAAAATAACTTTTGACACAAGTAGTTATTTGGTTGTTTCAGTGCATGAAGGTAGCGGAAATGAGCATTTCGTTGTTAGTGTGTGCATCTGATGTTTCCAAAATTGCTTCCTGTTAAATACCTCAGCGTTTTGAAATTCATAATATTCACTGGATTAGAAAATATCAGTTATAGCCTATAAAGTTTAATTGTGAACTCAGTGACAATAGAATGACATAAACAAGATAAATTTGCTTCCATTGAGATATAAAACAATGACCATACACTCAAGGTTAAACTGATAACTATTCAAAAGCAGATACATATTAAGTTTGACTAAAATATAATTTTGATTATTTTTATATTGCAGGTGAATATTTTCAAAATCAAAGCAGTATACCTTGGCAAGTTGAATCAAGTTCTTGTGGGTTTTAAGAGTCTAAAAAAAGGTCAGCAATATTTTCAGTTAATGTATGGTAATAATATTGTAGATTATCAGATGTCAGAGATTCTAGAACTTCAGAAATGTTTAAAAGTAAAAAATCACAAGAGTTTTTTTTAAAAAATTGCTAGAAAATTTGAAATTGGTCTTTATTTTTCTGCTGTTCGTTATTTCTTTTGGAACACACACATCAAGTATCTGGCTTGGTTTTATGAAAATGTGCAAAAGATTCCTAGGAAATGTCATGACAATATAAAATGTCATTTTATATAAGATATAGAAAAAAAATATATGTGAAAATTTTCTCCATAAAAGTTACTATGTATTTATGAGTACAGTCAAGAAAGTTTTTATTTTTCAGGAAGCTATATGACATCATGCTTTTGCAGTTTTTGGCATTTTTTTCTTCCTCTCCAGGTTTGGATGATGGACTTTTTTTTTTTTTAAAGATGATTTATCTCTCAGGAATAAATACTTCTAGGTAAAGCAAAGGAAAACCAGTTCATCTTGTCAGGGAGTGGAACATGGAAGAAAGGCTCATAGTTTTTTTGTTCTAACCTTTGAGAAATATTTTTTAAAGGAATTCTGAGCACATGATTTTGAGTGGCAGATAAAAAAGATGCACTTCCTGCAGCACTTTTTTCTTGTCCTTTTTCCAGCTCAACAGCAGCTGTTGAAGTTAAAGAGAATTGCTTGCTTCTTTAAAATAAATAGCAACAGCAAAGAGTATCATGAATTAGTATTTTCTCCAAGATTTTGGCCCATTGTTTTCTCAGGCAGCAGAACAGAGATTCTACAGATATCCTGCAGATAATATGATAGTGGAGATAAGAGTGTTCCACAGCATGATGAACTGAGTCTCTTCTTCTTTTATCTTTATGAAAAAAACAAATCTAAGAGATGACTGTAGGTTAAACTCAAACTCAAAAACCTGATTTAGAGGCTGTTTCCCATATATTTCCTAGACTGTAATATTAACATAAATGACCAAAATTTCATTGGCTTCATCAAAACTTGAACTATAACCAAGCTTGTCTTCAAATGCTTTGTTTCCACAGAATCCTGTCAATGGCCTCAATCAAGAGAAAAGTCTCAAGCTGGAGTCTGTGCCTTATTAGATAGCATAGAACCTCACCAGGGAGAAAGTTGGGTGTTGATTTTAAAATGATCTCTAAGGTCCATTCCAGCCTAGGCCATTCTATGATAGCATTCTTTGATGGCTAATGTGGTAGAAATCCTGATACTTTTTCCTTTAGGATATTGAAAATGTCACTCCCTATAGGGGACTTCTTGTGTCTAGAGATCTCTTACAGAAAACTTACCTCTTTTGGGATACTAATAGATCATTAAATCAAATCTATTCCTATGTTTAATTTCACAAGATCTACAAAATCTTTCAGACTTCTTCACTTTGATGAATATACACATATACACTCAACCAATATATTTGGAGAAGTCTCATTTCCTTAAGGAGATCAGCAAAAGAAAACATTTTATTGGTTTTCTAAAAATAGAAATTTGACTACATTCACAGAACATTTTGTTTCTTAAAAGGTATAAATTAATAATGTCCTGTTTATTTTCAATCAGATGAGTGGTTCTTGGAAAAAATTGTTATAAAAGAAATTCTCTACCCTTTTTCTGCACATGTTTTTGTTCGCAATGACTGGATTAACAAACGCTCCAAGAAAGACTTTGTAGAAGTGGCAATTCCGCTCAAAGGTAATACCAGCAGAAATGTCCTTTTTTTGCATGAATCACTACTGTGTGACAAAGCAGAACCTGTATGTGACTATAGCACAATGTGGGCAGAACTGAGCATCGGTACCCCAATGGTGAGGGGCAGGGGCTAGAACTAAGGTGAATCATGCCTTTTTTATACAAGGAGAAAGAAATTATGCTGGGATGGAGAAAATGGAAAAGGGCAGTACAGAGAGTCTCGTCCGGCAGCAAGTAATCCTGTCCTTGGAAAAAACAGAGAGAATGCAGGGGATGTGGTTATTCTGGATATCAGCAAGGCATTTGACACTGTC
>NW_009724209.1:0-20395 GCF_000703405.1 Apaloderma vittatum | reverse complement strand
TCCTCGTCAGTCCGCGGCAGCGGGGGCAGCTGCGTGAAAGGAACGCGTTGAAATACCGGCCTTGAGGGAGATTGTCAACCGAGCGGGTCACAGTACTGTGAAGGAAGGGAGAGGAAAGGATGCGATGTTTGTTTCTGCGGGAGTATCGGGTTATGCCTGAGGCGCCCGGACCTTCTAAAAGAAGTTACTTGTCTCCGCGTATTGTTTTTGCCCTGGAGACGCTGCAAGAGCCAACGGAAAGATGTGAACTGCAGAGTCTGTTTAATGCTCACCCGTTGAAGTTGAGGGTAGGTTAGTGTGTATCTGGTTGAATACCAAAACAAATCCAAGCACTAAGTTTTACAAACTTGTCAGTATCTTCTTAAACAGGCATTGCCTGTACCTTCTAAGGGCGTTTGTCACGAACTAGCGTAGAGGGTTTTTAAAAAGGGTCTTCTGTATGGAATAAGGCACATAGATAAGTACATAAATAACAAATCTACTTGGAAAGTCACGTCAGAAAAAACAACATTGTAAAAACTTACCATTAAGGATTCTTCAGTCTTGGTTATCTCTATCCTTTCGCAGTACCAGTAGCTATTTCAGTATGATGACCTAACCTAGGCAGGAGGTGTTGGTGCTCAACCCTTTCTTTATGCTCTATAAAGGAGTAAACTATTTGATGGTGGTTTGACTGAAAGGTTTGTAGGTGAATACCCCCTCCCATATGAAATGCCTAAAAGGTTTATGAATCATTGGAAGTTTAGTATTAGCTACTAATTTAATTTCTTTAGAACTTTACCTTACAGTTACTACCAGAAAAAAAAAAAAGTAAAATCTTTGAGTTTCAGATTGGCATCTTTCATTTATGTAAAATAGTCAGTTGTTTGATTTCTCTAAATAAAGAGATTTTTTCCTAATATGTAGAGAGATTCTTAATAGGTTTAGAAATGTTCTCACTACTATTGTGTACAGAACTGGAAAGAATGTTTTTAGATTTGGTCTCTCTGACAAGGTAAGTGACTTCCTAAAAAGTAAAACTCACTAGAAATCTCAGCAGCCTCCGGTCACACTTTGAGGCCAAACCCAACAATTTCTCATCTTTCTCACAACTAAGTAAACTACACAATTTAACTTTTTATTTCACATAAAATTCTTCATGTGTCATTTGTGTTGCTTGTTCTCTTTCCCGTTACCCCCAGGGTGAGAATACTGTGAGGCAGACAACAGTACTGGCTAAACAGGTCTCTTAGTTTCAAGGGTTCTTGTAGTTTACACAGGAGCTGCCTCATCAAATGGAGGAATACCTTGCCTTTATTAGTTTGATTATCATTCATTTCACATTTAAGTATCCCTCATGGAGGCTGGTTCTCTCGCAGTCTCATTTGGTTGCACAGCCATTGGCAGATCCCATTTGAATTACATAGTTTCAGTTCATGATTGTCCTCCCCTATGTGGAATCAATTGTACAGAATGTAATCATTTTGTAAGACTGTGCTTACTGAACTGATATAAAAGACAAGCCAGTAAATGAGGGAAATGCATATTTTACAAAGATACTCAGTTGCTAATGAAAATTAATCACAAGATTGAGGTCTTTGATGGAAAATTGCAATTTTGATTTCAGGCAAACAATTTTCTGCTAGTAAAGTGTTTTCAGGTTTGTTGTTATCTAGTAGAATGTTGCTTCCCATTTTGGATCACCCATTTCCTTAAGTGAAAAAACTCTATTTTGGCCAATGCAGTTTCATGGTCAGATGAAGTTTCATCGTATGTAGCAGATGCAGTATTGGTGATCTATGTAGATAGATGGCTGGCATGTTTTTCCTTTTTCCCTCGCAGTGTTTGCAAACATGTACTCGCCTCTTTGTAAGCTGAGGGAACAGTAGTTTGTACCTAGTTAAAAAAAAAAAAAGTGGGAAAGGCTCTTAACTTTCATGTATTTCTGTGGCTGAAACGTCAGTTTCTCTTCATTGTCTTTTTTTTTTGTTGTGGATTGGCTGGAGGTTTTCATTGCTTGATTCTTACATGGCATTTGTTTGTGAGTGAATCTTTGGAAAAGTAAACATTGATGGTGAAATTGTCCAAAGTGTTTTTCCTAGTGTTGCACAGGGATTAAAATGTGAATATGAAATTGAGCTTGAATTCTGATCTGCAGTATAGTAATGTTGATGGAGCCAATCCACTGAATCAAATAAATTTTTCCTTACGCCTCTTAGACCACAGAAACAAATGGACTCATTATTAATTAAATGCTAGTCTCGCGGTCAAGTTTTGCAAATATCGATGGTTTGAATATATTTAGGTTTCATACTTGAAAAGGACGCAAACTACAATTTTGTTAAGAAGGCTTGAGTGTTGTATAGTAAAACATTTGTGTGAGCTTCAGGACAAATGATTGTTTAACATTCAGTTCTTTTTTCTAGGTTGTAAAAATATAGTATATTTAAACATAGGCAAGTGTTACTGCAGACACTCGACTACTGTGCAGGCAGCTGCAGCTTCTGCCATCTTCATTTAGAAACAATTATTTTTGTCTCTGAATTTGATTTAAATTGCTGAGCTTTTGCTGAGCAAAGGATAATATATTTATGTAAAACCTGGTAACATTTTGGCAGTTCTTCCTGTACGCAGTGCAGGGTGCATGAAAAGCTTTTACTTCATTAATTAAAAAATACGTAAAACCAAAATTCTGATTTTGATATCAGGTTTAGTAGTATGATTATGCTACAGTAGTTGATTTATTTCAGAAAATGTAAATAACACTCCTTATATATATATATGTATACACATATGTATATATACCTACATTTGTATACACACACACATTCCAGAACCAACAAATTCTAAAGACTGTTTCCACATCAGATTGTGCCAATTCAAGTGGCTTGTGCCTCAGAACTCTGTCAGTCTCTGGAGCACTTAGCTGCGTGGTTTGAGATAGTATTTCGCTTTTCTGTCTGCCTTTTTTCCTGTGGAAGTCAGTGAATGTGGATCTGTCAGCTGCTTCAATTTACAGTCTCCTGTATTAAGTTTAATAATTTGAAGTAATGTCAGTCTATGAGCTAGTTGGAAGCAAAACAACATGTAATCATCCAGCAGCCTAGTACAGATTTAGTATTCTCCAGCAAACATTTAGGAAAGAAACACCAAACTCTAGCAGCTATGTCCATTAGACTCCATCTGTCAGAGACCCTAGATCAATTTTCCATGGCTTATATTCCTCAAGAGCTACATCTCAGACCTGTGATCCAGGAAATGAGAGAGATCGAACAATTAGCAACTAGCTCAATTAAAAATACTTTTAGACTGCTTTTCCTTTGAATATTTTGGTTTCATTCAGGGACATGGGATTAATGCTTTCTGCAAATTGTGTATCTATATAGAATGTTTATTCTTTAAAATATTTTATATTTGTAACATATATGTTACGTGGAAAACAATCCTGCATTTTTTGGATTGCTATAAAAATGAACAGTTCCTAAAAATTTTCCCATTCGTTCTGTTCTTCTTTGGACGGTAATTAAAACTGACCATATTAGACTCTATTTTATTCCATAACCTGCTCTCTCTATGTTTTATCTGAATTTTCTTCTTAAAATACTGCTTTCTTGAACTCTTCTGACAAAAATTAAAGGAAGACATGTGCAGTGGGAATTATACTATGACTGACCAAACAATAAAACCTCTAGCAGTGAAGAAAAGGTAGCATGCCGAGATGCCATCGCAACATAGCTGCCTCTGAAACTTTGTGCATGAGAATTTCACATTTATTGTCTAGATCTTAGGATAGGGGGAATTCTCTTACTAGCAAAATTATGCCCTAGACGAAGTATAAAGGTGTCATGTTATAGTGTCAACAATCATATTTAAGGAGCTGACTTGAGATGAAGTATTGTATACCTAACATTCTATGCTGCTTGATTTATACAAAGCTCTACAGTAAATTTAGCACTCTCTTAAAAGTAACATGTTTTTGTTAGCAAACATACTTTTTCTTTAAATGTAGATCAAGTAGAAAGGAGTATATGTATTGTTAGGGGAAAAAGAATATGATCGCTACTTACATTTGAAAACAGGTAAAATGAAATTTATTGTGTTGTGTTTGAGATGCGAGTGTATGAGGAATTAGCTGTTGTAAAATTTTTGTAATACAGTCATCACAGCTGAGGAAAAAGGAAAGACATACAAGATTTCTGGAATAATTTTAAATTCATGTTGTCTACACGGGAAGAAGAACTTGAGACGTAGAGGAAAGAAGAGAAATGGAGGGTGTAGCAGGTAATATCTGCTGTTCTTGAAATCAGAATTCTAAAAAGTAGTGTATGATTATACTTGATCTTAGTGTTCATTCTTTGTTACTAAGATATGGAAAATGCTAGCAGTAATTGTACAACCAGCTGAATAGTAAGTATTATTTGGTACATTTTATGAAGGCGAGGAACTGCAGGTGGATTTCCTGCTTGCCTCTACGTATCTCTGCAAGAGAGCAGGGCAGGGAAAATAAATCTTCTTTCCTTGACTGCAATGCAGATCTGGCTCTGGGAGGAGTTTTCGTATCCGCACGGCTCAAACACATGGGCTGTGTTCAGCCAATAGCTAGGCTTACATCTGGCACTGGGTTTGTGCGGCTCGTAATGCCTTCTCTGACTGCGAAACAGGAAAACCTCTCACTTGTTATTCTGAATTGAATTTGCACACATTCTTCAGACTGTCATCTATATCAAATATGATTTTAGCTGCTTATCTGGTGTACACTGCAGCTACCCTAACAACTACTTTGCCAACAACTGTCACAGGCAGGATTTTTTCAAAAACACAGCTATGTGGGCGATTCCTTTCCTGTACTTATTCTCCCAGCTATGCTTAAGCTGCTAGGACCATGCTCTTTGATTGCATGCTATGTTTGAATGTGTTTGTAAAACATACTCCACTTTTAAGTGTTACGTCTCCCTGGCAAGTCAGATATTTAAAAATATATTGCATTGATTTTTTACATAATTATTTTCTGGTCTGTTGCTGCTGAGAAACATTTTATTCATTTTGTAACATGTATGTGAGATTTTTAGGTTACTGTGATGCAAGGACATATGTACAGTTTTTTATACATAGCATGAAACGTGCAAGGGTATGTCTTTCAGAAGCTGCCAAAACAAATATAAATTCCAGAGGGTAATACCACATGTGCTAATGCTTGCATTTGCAACATTAAGATGTCTCTGTTCAAAAAAAACCACATCAAGTCTTCGTGAAGTTTTCTTTTTTCTTTCCTAGCACAGAAATTTTGTATTTGGTTAGAATAAATATGAAATATTATGCCTTAAAATATGACTTAAATCAATATCGTAAGCATTGTAATAGTTTCTGCGAAGTGTCTTACAATTCTTTCTCAGTACATTTAAAAAGATTGTAGTGTCCAATACCAGGAGTTCAGTGGAGATGCTGGACAAATAGAATAAAGCTCTAGAAAATGTCACAAACTGATCTACTCATTGTGGCTGATTAAATCACTTAAGTAAGAGAAATATATTGAAACTACTGAGAGAATATAGCCAAAGGTGAGGAAACTGTGGCTAGTAGTTAGTCATTTGTATGTTCAGAGATCTCAAGTATATGAACTGATGTATTCCATGGAAAATTGTGTTATGAGTTTAAAAAAATGCCCTGTAATGCTAGAATATTTGCCAAGGAAATGGCTGCACAGGTTTGTTTACCAAGTATTGTAGGTCATGTGCAATAAACACAGCTGGAAAATGCTGAGTAGTGAAAATATTTGTGGCAGTACGTAATCTGATGACATTTCCACCTTCAGGACGCACATGGTTTGAATCAATTTGCTGTATTATTAATAATTTTCTCTGTGTTAATAAGAGAGTGGTATTATAAGCGTATCATTATGCAAGAGAACTCTGATGTAAGGTGAACTATCTGTTTAATAAAAATATATTAATCTTTCAAACAAATTATGTTGTGTAATGGGAACAATTCAGATTTAAAACGTTGCTGTTTTGATTTTAGAACAAAGACAGATATATTTTTTTGTGGAATTTCCCCTGAAACCTATCACTCTTGATGAAATATAGTATAAAAACTTAATGTTTGCAACTATAACACTGTTGTAGTTGTATCATCTGCATGTAATGTGTATTCTATCAATCTACATTATCCAGATGTCAGAGGACTTGGTTGCAGTATCTTGTACCAGATATATTTAAAATGTAGTTTAGTTTTGTGGTATTTAAAGGATTTAATAAACTGTCTAACAATGTCCTCAAAGCATGCAAAAAATCTGGATAAAGGCTTTGGCGTTACAAAATCAGATTCATGTCTGATATATATTCCTTGCACTTTATGTTGGCTGAGGGTGAGGCCTACAGTCTAAACAGGCTTAATTAATTTGCAGATATTACCCATTTTCCTATTCTTTCTGGGTGCCATTTCAGAGACTTGTTACTCAAAACTTGCAGATAAATGGGTCTGTTTTCTTCACTTCAGTGAGACCAACTTGAAGGAGTATCACCCGCAACTCTGTGACTTTGAAGTTTCTTCTAAATTTAGTCAACCAAGAGGGCTGTACCATTTTGAATACTACCACAGAATTTAAAAGGATGAAACTAGCTTCTTATATTCTTGTGTCTATCAGCATACAATATTTCCTTTTAAAATCAAGAAAGGTGTTTGTGACCTGTAAATACAGAAGACGTGAATCTGGCTATTTCTGTAATTTAAAGTTGCCATTTTATCTAAGCAAGATTTAACTGCTTTTCATGACCTCATGTGCACATGGTCTAACCCTCCACTACACGTGTTGCTTTTATTCCTTCCATCTCCTAAAGTTTTCTATGGGATTAACTGAATTAGTTATATTTTATTCTGCTCTGAAGTCCTGTGCCCAAACAAAGTCCCTGTCTTGCCTATTTTTGCTTAACACTCTCCCAAGAGTTTCAGGAAGGAGACTGATGCAATTATATAGCACATCCCAGTGAAAAACTAGGACTACTGTGTCAGGCCTGGAGCAGCGAGGCAATATTCCAAGCTGACTGCTAGAAACCACAAATCCTGACCATTATTGCAAAACTTGTGATAGAAACACAGGGAATGGTATTATTAGCCAGTCACGGAGTGTTAAATTATACATGACTGCAGCACTGCTGAAACATCAGCCACCAGCCTAAAGCTCTTCCTTTTTCTGTTTCATTCACTGCAATGACAACAGGCAGATTTTACTGTTTTCCTGTTTTTATATTTGGATTAAATCTGACAATATTTGTTTTTAAATCTGCCTACAGTCCACCTTTTGAACCTAATTTTTTATTATTCTTTTGGTATGAAATCCGTATTTGAGATCCCATTTACACTAAAACTCAAGTGTGTATGTTTCCAGGTTGTTTATCTCCATCTTGATCTTAGGTTGCTGAGGGAATTGGCAGTATGTAAACTGAAAAACGTCCGCACATGTTTCACCCCATTATTAGGGTTTTACTTTAGTGGTATTCCAGTAAGAATAGAACATAAACTTGAGTGCATTCTAGCATGACTCCTGTACGTGTGCAGCAGCAAGCTGCTTTACTCTAATGTAAGCTAATTGCTGGACCAAAACAACTCTTGCTGAATTACTTCTCTCTGAAGGGTAATGAGGAGAAGGGAATATTTTGATACTATATACAGTTTCTTTTGGAATGTGCATGTCCCTACTACATGCTGCTAGATAATATTTTAGTTTATTTGTTTATTTTAGTTGGTAACTGTCCCACAAACCTTCAGTTCCTTATAGCAGGGGCCATGTTCCTTTGTTGCCTGCCTTACATAACCGGTATCAGTATGCCAGAACCCATGTTATTGACCACTGTATGGACAGCAGAGCAGAAAGTCTCCTCAGGCCTCACCACAACTGCCTCAGATCTTCCTGAGACTCTCATGGACACTGCTGCTCTTCCTAGAGCTCCGTGAGCATTCCTGTTTCTGCTGAAGGCTGTGCAGGAAATTTGCTACGTAACACTGGAGGACTTTCACCTTGTTACTTCTAAATTACAGTTCAGTCTTGCAAGGTCACAGTCAAGGCAGGATGGTTTGGGAAGTGCAGTAGACTAGTATTCTCTCTCTGTTGGGACAACCAGCTGTGCTTTAACCATTCTAGAAAGAGCTGTGTTATAGATACACACAGAATTAGGAGTATTTTGAAAAAATCAAATAATACATAATTGCTTATTGCTGCTTGCTGGGGGAAAGAAAAATCTGTGTGTTTCTACTAATGATCTAGAAAAAACATTGCTTTTATATTTCTGGTTTTGAATATTTTTTTTTAAACTACTGGCAGATTGATTATGACTTCTGCTATGGTAATTGAGAGTGTTTTCATACATCCAATGATTTAACATGTTGGATTATGAATGGAAGCAGCAAAATTGTAGGCCTACGTTCCCCATCTCCTTACTATTTTCTGAGGATTTCACTTCCAGCAGGGGAGGTACCAGACAACAGGCAGTGTGCAAATGACTTAAGTCTCTGCAGCTGTTGGCTCATTTCTATTCTGGTGCCACATGTTGTTAGCAGTAATTTGTGACATTCATCAAAAGTGGAAAGTGTGTATGTTTTCCCTTTTTTGTAATGTATGTCCTACCACTGTAGTTAAGCTGAATGTTAAAATATTAATGCAGTTTGTTTTATTACTTTGGCAATACTGCCCTGCAATTACTGCTCAACAGACAGACTTTGTTCAGGAAAAAAAAAAAAGTCAAGGTGAGGCATAGGAAGGAAAAAACATTAGCTCCTAGTTAATCAGAAAAAAAAGCCTTTTTAAAAAACGTTTTCTGTTGTTCTTCAAATTAAATATAGCAGAGGAAAATGTAAGAAAGAAGAGGTTTGATGAACTTAACATGGGGAAGTTACGGAAGCAAATAAGCCTATTTTCTTTCCATGTAAATGCTTGGGGAATTTCAAACTCTGGACTATTCTGTAATTGTATTTATAGATACGGTAATTGTTACTAATTCATCTGGAACTAGTACCAAATTAGAGCACAACAGCAACAGAATGAACACTTAAGTCCATATAGAGTTTGCTCAAATGTATTTATGTAATAGGCTAAAAGATTCACAGCAAAGCTTACATCCATTGTGCTAGTGATATGTCCTAGCTCACAACATTCAAATTCCAAGCTGCATTTTTCCCCAACCTAGAGGTTTTTTTCTTCCATGTTTGTTTTCTGATCTTTCAATAGACATTGGTTTTTACTTTGTTTTCATTCATGAGTGAACTGCAACCTTGCTCTTTTTGTAGCTTCCCTTCATTTTCAATTTTTGATCATATCTTGCATTTTTACTATTATTGTCTATGTCAAAAAAAGTGTTGTAAAAATTTTAAGTTAATAATAACTTTATTTTTATTTTTATTTTTATAATTTATATTTTTCTTTGGTCTCTACTTTTTATTTTAGAATAAGATGGCTGACATAGCATGAAGTAAATTTAATTAAATATTAATAAATAGTCATTATAATAAATACATTTTACCTGCAATGCCACCTTAGTATTTTGCTTTGAGGTCTCAATCTGGGACTTTCATCATTGTACACAGATTTCTAACCCTTACACAGCATTTTACTGCAGTTGGTCCTTGGTAAAGAAGGAGTCATTCGTTACAAAACTGGTTAGATGACTAGGATCCAGATTACTCATGAATGATAGGTCTAAAGTTTTTCAATTTCATTATAATTATTATAAAGTTTTAATATATCAATTCTATTGAAAAAGAAACCAACTAAACCCAAACCATTTAGAGTCATAACTTTAGTTCTATTTACTGAAATAATATATTTGTTCAAGGTGTGAACAAATATTAAAGTTTACCTTGTGTCTTTCTTTTGGTATTATATTCCTAAATCATGTAACATTCCTCTTCATTCTGACAGTGTCCAAGTGGACTGGCAAACTTAAATTTGTCTTTTACTAATAAAGAAGGGGGTTTACGTGTGGCATAATATTTGAAACTATCTCTTTATACTTAGATTGACTAAATATATTAAGCAGTTTCAGATTTAAAATCGTGCATGTTTTGGCAAACACCACTGGTAAGGTAGCTTTATGCTATACTACACCATTGCTGAATTTCTCGGGGAAGAATCAGGATTGGGTGTATCAGACATGAATCCCCTTTGCAAAGGAAGACATTAAATACTTTTGGTGTCACTACAACAGTATTATCTGAAAGAATATTGGTTTCTTGAGTCTGAACTCTTTGGACTTGTCTCTCTGCCAGCCAGCTTCGGGGCTGGTTACATATGAAGTTGTGATATAGGTCTCTTACTAGACTTAATATATACTAGCATTGAAGAAAGGGCTGCTAAATTCCTAAAAAGAGGATGAACCTGTCTTGAGAGTATTAAGTTAAAAACAATGCATTTGTCAAAGAAACCTCAGATGGTGACACATACATTTGGTTTATTCCCAAACCAGCTTTGTACACAATTTAAAGCAGTGAAAATTACTAGCATTGTAAAGCCTAGTCTAGCTTTGTGAGTGAGTGATTTTTTTTTTTCTTTCCACCATTCCACATATAAATACTGAGAAGCTTGGCATAAAGAACGCAGCCTGGGGCATACCCCATAAAACTTACAATGCAATTAAATGAGCAATTTCTACTGGAAATAAAATGGGCATGTTGAGTAGAATATGAATTAAACCAAGCAAGAACAGAGTCAGACAACCTTTCGTGGTACTCCAGGCTCTTGAAAAGAACCCCCAGGGTCAGCAGTACCAAATGCAGCTGACAGGTCAAGGCCAATCAGTAAAGAAAGATAACTGCAGTTTGCAATGAAAAGCAGGTCATTCGAAATTTTGATTAATGTAGTCTCAATGCTATGGTGTCCACTCGAGTGGGTTAGCAAAATAAAGACAGATAGCAGTGGATTAACTCTAACACTTTTTTATTATACTTCAGCTGTTACAAGCTTCTTTGCTGCATTCACTAAGACTAAGTTTTCTCCAATTTATGATCCTTCGTCTCACATTGCCATCAGTCCTGAATTCTGTGGAATTGTCTCAGCTCAAGGGGCTGCCCTGTTGCGTATTTGCAGGACTTCTAAAATGACCTCAAAATAACTTTGGAACGAGGCAAACTCACCACATTCTTAACCTTATGATTACTTCATGTTGGCAGCGTGTTTATCCTATGGAACATTTACGACAAAAAGGTGTCAGCTCCTATGGCTTTGTTGAAACACTAGGGACAACTAAGTTGTTGTTTATTGACAGCTTTTGTTACATGAGACAAAGACTTGAAGCCTTTGGCTACAGAATGAACTTTGCGAGTGTAACCTGCTGGTGGTAGGAATCTAAGAAGTCCAGATACAATAAAGAAATGTTGCTGTGTACAAAGAACAAATGTGTTCCTAATCTACATTCCACAGATGCCATTTTTTGAAATAGAAGAGAAACAAGTATGCTCTCTTGAATGTTGTTTTGTGTTCCAAGATAAAATTAGCAAAGAAATGTTTTTACACATAGTGGCCAATGTGGGATTGAAATCAGGCTTTACAAAGCATGAAATACCTGTATGAGTGAAGAATAAAATTCACTAGCAAATATGAAGCTACTCCAAGAGATTTAAAACATCAAGGCAATTTGATTTAGGTGCGTTTCTTCCGTTACTTCCCAGTCTTTTCTTTGTTCATTTTTCTTTTTCTTTTGGAAGGTAAATTGTGCTTTACTGCTTTGAATGGATATTATAACTGTGTTCATTAACCCAAGTCCTTCCATGCATAGTCTTCCAAATCAATCCATTAGTTAGAACTTGTTGTGTCATTTTAAAGAACAGCACTTTGATGACATCAGTGGCTATCCTGGAAGCCAAGGTGCAGTCTGCACACGTCGTCTGCCCAGTACCAGTGTGTGGGAGCTGCTTTTTGCTCTGCTCTCCAGCTGGATGGTAGGGCAGTACTTAAAGCGAGCTGAAGACTAGCCTGTGCTATGTGAATGGCAGAAGGTACCCATGCTAGATAATAGTAGAGGTGCAGATGAGGTTCACTATTTCCCTGTTAGGTAGGACATAAATGCCACTATAAAATTATACAGGAGGTGACCTTTTCTAGAGTAAGAATTAGAATTTTCCCTACATAGCTGACAGTGTATGTTGTTCTGTGAGATTCATTTATATTTTTTCAGTAGGGAGAGAGCTATTAGCTAGATATTTTAGAGAAGCAACTGCAGGATTTGTAATATTTATAGTACTGTTGCACAGTGTACATTATCTTCTTTCCGGTCATATAGAAGACTGAAAAAAGAATATGTGTAACTTTATGAGCTCTACTGTTTAATACTGCCAAGGCCGGAATGGCAGGGTTCTCTTTAGGTGACTGCCATTACTGATACAGAAACCTCGTCTGTATGGCCCAGTTTTCAGAGTGACTTTGGTTGGACAGCTGCAGACATTTAATTTTAAGAACATTTATGGATTTTTCTTCCCAGCTTGTAAATAAATATAAAATTTGTAGGCGGTTGCCGAAATCTTTGTTTGGTCTCTTCTGAGGCTGAGCAATAGATAACTAGCTTGTAACTCCTCTGCTTTGAACCTTATGTGTGTCTGGATGTGTGGATGCATGTGCCGATGGGTGTGTGGGTTCAGCCTGTAGAAACTAGTAGGAAAGAATTAGAGCAGACCAGGGCAGTGAAGTCTCTTGCAATGTCAGAACCACTGCAGTGGAAACCGAGTCCCTGCCTGTTAAGGCACCTGTACCCAGCCAGCAGGCAATGAAAGCAGTAGGCTCTAATGAGAAAAGGGAAGCCAGTGAAGGAGACAGGCTCTGTGAAATTTATTAGCTGGTGCAATAAAGCTGCTTCTTTGGGAATGAACCTGAAGTGGCCTCTGAGTTTATTTGGGATAAAAACCGAGCAAGGGAGGCAGTTTATTGGGGTTCATCCTCTTCATAATCCAAGACATTGACCTCTACAGTCTCCCAGCCAGCAGCAAAAATTTCAGAATGTCCCATCCCTGCATAGTACCATTTATTTTTATCAAATAAAAACAACCCCTGAGTCTGTTAACTATTTTCCATTTCCCTTTGCAGGATGTATCTCACCAGTCATCACTGAGAATATTGCTTGCAGACACTCATTTTAGTTTATAGCCCCAAATATTTCTTGCTTGCTTCCAGTAATTGTTTTCTGTTAAAAAATAGGCGGCTGGCTTGTTAATTAGTACGATATAAAAGAGACACACCATTACATTTTTAAAGCTATGGTGCCAGCTAGTGGTGAGAGATGCTGGACGGTGTCTCAAGCATGAATTATATTAAGTGTACAGTATATTTTTATTTGCCTCACAATAAGGTGACATTAAGCTTTATTGGCCAGTTATCACTACTTTGCGACAAAAAAGGCAAGATAAAATCAGCAGCTGCTGTCATTTTCTAGCTGGATTTTAACTGGGTATTGTTTATTTGAAACCTTCCTGCCATTATTGATGGAATAATTGCATCATTCAGCAGGCCATTTGCCAGTGAAGTCTTTTAGTCCTTAGTTTCTCATGTGTGAACATCAGTTTTTATGCATTATGAACCTGTAGGTGCTCTTTTTTTCTTTGCTAGTAAACTGAATTTCTTAAAAAAAGGCAGTAGAGTTCAGTTGTGAGCAGCAAAAAGATGCAGCTAGACAGTTTCTGCAGTTGATTCACTCGTGAACACCGAGAAGATCTCTAGCGTGGCCAATACAGGGTAAAACTCGTAATTTATAATATTTACTTGTAGCTGATGCACCACAGTAAGATAAAAATCCTGTCTTTTATTGCGTGTAAGGAAAATGCAAACAATTAACTATTCACATTCACTATCTGTATTCAAAAAGCTCACAACAGGAAAGAAACACTTAAGAACATTTGTAAAGAAATATAAAAATAATTCATAAATGTATATTTTTTTAACAAAGAGTCATTGACAGGCCATCTTTTCTAGTTTAATTAAGCAATAACTGATCTCGGTGAGGTTGTGGAATGCTCTTGAATACTAATAAATAAAACCAGAGGAGAAGCATTTCTTTCATTAAATAGTAGGAGCTGTTTATAACTCTATTACTTACTGCTAAAATCAATTATTATTACTAATACTCTACACGTAATTTATAGCTGAAGGCAGACTGAAGGTTGTAAAGCAGAACTTTTCTTTTTAAATGTCAGACATAGCCATGAAGGTCAGCTATTGTGAATAAGGACACCTCAGATGAACACACTTGTAATAATATTTGTGAAGATAGATCTCGTGTTAGTGACAGCTGCAGGCAGCGAGCAGAGCTGCCAGCCTTACTTCCAGTCGGATGCATATGGCTACGCTGGTGTAAAAATGCAGGGCTGTTTCTAATGCAAGGGAATAAAGAAAATGCAATGATTTTTGTATAAGATTTAATTGACTGATTTAGACACACAAGCGATTTATTTTAAAAGAATGCTTGAAATACTAGCCTATGCAAGAAATAGTCCTGTTGTTAAAATGAGTTGTGTTCTAATAGGTGTGAAAGAATTTCAGGGGCCATGGTTCGTGTTTGTTTCTTTGCAGGTAACTACCTGAAATGTACTGTCATACTTTCATCATGTGCTTCCTTTTGATTTACTTCCTATAGACAGCGTGTCTGTGACAGATACTCTCTTTCATGTGCTGTTACAACACGATTGCTTTAATTTAACACTACAGGGAATATTTAAATGGAAAAAAAACTTTTATCTCTTAAAATATTAAAATGCATGTATGAATCTTAATCCATTTCTTTTAACTATGGGTTTTATAATACATATTAAATGATTTGGGATATTCTGCAAATTAGTAATCTTGACATTTACATAACTGTTGATTCAATGAGGTTTTAGTTTTTCAAATAACTTATTATGTGTTGGCTAGTTTCAACAGTTGTAGAAAATTAGGTCCACACTTTGAATTTGAGACCAACAAATGGCATTCTTCAGCTTCAGTTTTCTCATTTCGTATTTTAAATTAAGCAATTGTCCATAAACATTGTATGTAGTATGTAACTAAACCACCATTATTTATATGATACGATATGATAGTATGCTGTACTATACTGTACTATACTGTACTATAGTATACTATTAAAACTCCACTGTCATTTAAAAAAAAGTCACTTATTTGGATTACTGACTATAATACTATTAGAACTGAAGTTAAGTTGCTGAAGTATTTCATACTGATAAAAAAAGATTATTTTAAAAACATTTTAAAAGGTTTTTTCAAAGTTTATTTTTCACGTGTTTACTGCATAAGAGATAAATTTAACAGTTTGCTTTACCACTGTATAACATGTCTTGTTATAATAGCACTGAGATAATATATAGTTAGTGTATTCTAAACTGGTACCCTTGTATGTCTCATAAAACTCCATTAAATTTATGCATTTAGAAGTCTGTATAATAGATTAAGCTCAGTTGCCTTACAAGAATCCAGATTTTAAGCATAAACCTTGATTTTAAGCATAAACCTTGATTTTAAAGAAAGAAAAAAAACTGCGTAAATTGAGTTGTCATGTAATTCCTTTACATTCACTGATGTCGTGTTAGGGCTCGATTTGATACTATGGCCCTTCCATGTTTGGAAGGCCCTTTGGCAAAGAAAAACAACACTCTGCTTTTATTTACAAAGAGCTACCACATTGGAGTTCCTGGTGTTGGTGTTTCCTGCCCTTCCCTGCTCCTGTTGCCGGAGCCCTCCACAAGATCTCGGTTTCAGATGTGACAGCCCAGTATGGGAGTTGACTGCGTCTGGCAGGAATCTGCCACAGATGGTTCAGCTGGTCAGCAGGCAGAGCTCCTGGCAAACATCGTCCCAGAGCGTGGGGACCTCACCTGGGCTGTGTTAAACTTGCCTCCTGCAGCGCCGTTACTTCTCTGCAAGATAAGAGCCTTAACCATTTCTTTTGGACCCTGGATACACTTGAGTGGAACCAGTCTGTGACCCTGTTTTATACAATTTGCAAATGTAAAAAAATTACATTAATATGGGTTGCAACATTACAGGCCCATCCAATCAGCGTCTCAAGCATAGCTGACAGTATCTTTTAAATTTTGTCTATATCTTATATTAGTATGTCTCCATAATGATATCACAGCTGTGATGTAATGAACTCCAGTGCATTCCTAATATACATTCGTAAAACCTTTGCTTTTGCATTCTGTTTATATTGTTATGTGTGCAGTCGCTCATGCAGAATTTCTCATCTTACCTTTCTTCTTGTTACTTGGTGTTTCTGGCAAAGCTCTTAGATGTTTAAATCAGCGTTGTCAGCAGCAGAGCGGTTACCGACGGGGAGTTTCATAGTTAACTTCTGCAGCAGAGCCAGCAGAGGGAGCATACACATTCATGTTTTATGATAGCTACAGATTTTGGGCAATTTTTTCCCTGTTTTTTGCAGATACTTGTATTTTCGTATCTGTGGTTATTATATATGACAACATGGCCAAGTGTTTGCACTCTAGAAGCTCAGTAACTGTGGAGAAAAGGTGAGCTACCTGTTGTTTTATAGTTACAAAATTAGCTTTCATTTTGCAAAGGCTTGCATGTATCAATTTGTGTACTAGGAGTTTTTTTGGACTGGAGAGAAGAGATTTTCCCCCCCAAAAAACTCTTCTATTGTACCACACAATACACTGTCTTTAGAAAAACTGCATCGTAAATTTAAGGACAGGTTAAAATGACTTCACACACTTGCGAGGTCAAGCCCTTAATAAATCACCGTAAGTATTGTGTACAGTTCACCTGTGTAAAACAGTCTTGAAGAGACTGTTCCGGTTTTAACGGGTATTTGGAGATACAGTTTGGGTGTATGTAAACTATACTATGCAAAAACTTCTTTTTTAGTTACATCTAGATACACAGACTCAGAATGTGAAGCTGCTCTGAAATCACTCTCACATTCATAGTCATTGTACCTTGGGTCTGCTCCCAAAGCTGACAGGAATTTTGCGTGAAGAAGTGTCAGGTCAGAAAGGTTTTTTTTTAATACAATCTTATGTGTGTTTAAACAATAAAGTGAATTAAGTATTACTTTGTAAATTATGTTTTTTGCATCATGATTTAAACTTTATTTAAATATGGGAGGTTTTTTGTATTTAGCATTATTACGCTATGTGCCTGGTTAAGCCAGGCGGTGTTGATTATCATTAAACTGTTATTTATTTCTATTTTATTAAGCCTCTTTTTACATTCATGTTACAGGTTAATTTATACTTTTATTTCATGCACTACTTGGCTTTACTGATTAATATGCCCCATGGCATTCAATAAAGCCAGGCAGTGGAGGAAATAAGAGTGGTATTAATTTCTAACATTGCTATAAATTTGCCTTAATAAAACTAGCTCAATAACACTGCAGTAGTAATACAATGGATGCTTCCAAATTGTTAGCAAAGACACAACTGAAAGAACAATGCATTTTCTTCTGGATTTTAAAAATGCTATGCTGTCTTTTTACTAGCGTTCAGATTAGACTACCTGTTATAATGCTAAGTGCTCTTACATTGTGTCCTAAACTGTGGTATATATTTTTCAAAAGGTTTTTTTTACTTAGTCAGTCAGTTTAATCAGATGCAGATAAATCCTTTGGATCCTTTCAAGTGTCTCGTGCATTTTCATGACCACCGTTACTTAACAGACTGCCTGACAAAGAAAAAAGAGAAAATTCTGGAGTATAAAGGCAAACAGCAAACAAGAAAAATCAGAATAATGGATTTTCTTCTCCATAGTAAAATAACTGCTATTGACTTACGTTTTTCAGTATTTTCCATTGATTTACATGTTGTTCTGTAGTAGAGTGAAATTCTCAAGAAACACAGGATTGGTGAATATTAGTTTTAGGTCTATGAACTACTCATTATAGTAGAAATATTTCTGCTATATTTTATTCAATAACTATTAACTATGACAGCTATATTTTTTTCAGGTGTAAGTTGTGAAATCTTTATATGAAAATCTTAAGTAATCTTCGCTGTGTGTCAGTTTTTTACTCATGCTTGCATTTCTTTCTTGCTCAAACTCATATTGACTTCACTGAAAGTTTTGCTCACTAAGAGGGTTTTGGATACAGCAAAGATTTGGATCCAGTGCAAAATGGAAGCACGATAAAGTTAACATACTAAGATCTGAACTAAGCCATATATGGTCCAGAAGGATGGCCAGATCCTCAGAGCTTGATCTTGGGAGGTGCAAGGAGAAGTCCTTAATTGCTCCTGAAGCCAGTGGGATGTGAGCCTTCTCTGCAGTTTGCTGGGTCAGACCTTAATAAATCACTTGACACATTTTGCAGGGATCACCTGTGGGGTGAAAGGCAGCAAATGTTTAAAAGGATAAATATACACATTATATATCAGATGGAACTTATTTTTACATGAAAATAATACTGTCATTTTGATAAGTGTATCAGTTAGTTAAAATCAGATGGTCAGCAGACTATCTGCTATCATTTGATTTTACTAAGTAAATGCACTTCTACACATATACATAATGCATAGGTTGAGTATCTACCAATGTAGGTTCAAATTAAAATTTTAGGCTTTATGTAATGATCTTTGCTTAATATGTTTTTCCTATTTAATACAAAACCTGTAAACTTGCCTTATTTTCTATAAAACTCATATATGTCCAGACATACCATTTAATTTGCTTGTATGATGCTAGTGTAGTTTAATTATGTTAAAATAACTTTATTCATGTGTTCTATACTCTTTTCATCATAGAGTCACTGAAGCTAAAAATGGAAACGATCACCTCACATGTGCATGGCACAGCCAGCCCAGGTCTGTGCCCTATGCAATGTGTGATATTTTGCTGGGGTAGTCCTCTTGCAGAGTTCCATTTTACCAACTGCTTTCTAAGAAGAGCATTTAGTTTCTTATTGGAAAAATAAATGTCTTCCTGTATCAAGTTTTAAACGTGATATTATCCAACAAAAGGACTAATGGCATTCTCAGACATGTTAGATTTGGTGGTTTTAAATAGGGATGTAACTGTCATATTTTGGGGGAAACTCGCCAACTGCGCTGCGAAGCTGGATAACTTATTCATGGAAAGCTCCTCTATATGCCCCTGGAGCGGTGGAAAATTAGGTGAGATAAACAGACCATGGATTTGATTGTTTGGCAGTTTAGTTTGCCAGAAATGCTGAAAATCTGTGCCACATAATAATATTGGTGATATATGCAGACAGTTACTGCTTTCCATCTTTCGTCGACAACGGCAGAAGTCTGGGCTACTCACTGTCTCTCTGGACAAGGTATTTGGGGTGTACATAAAAGACAGAACATTTTACTTCTAGCTGCACACATAAGCCGCAGGTATGATTATAAAGGAAAATTCAGATGAGTGATTTTTCGTGTTTAGCCCCCTTATGCAAAGCTGTGTATCTGCTTTTTTGTATCATCACAGCCAAGCAGAATAAGCCGCAGTGCTTGCAAACCTGAAAAATGTGTATTTGGGCTGTGAGGCATAACATGTGCAATTAAATGTGGGAAGATCTCTGGAGTTAACGGTGTGAGGGCTGGGAAGAGTAAGAGGGTCTCATCAGCCTGGGTGCTGCAAGTAAGGCATAAAGGGTTAAGGCACCATTTTTTCCTTTAAGAGATTTTGGAAAAGCAGGCCATTTTAAAGGGATGGGTATAAATTAAAAGGTTAAATGGAGGAAGGGTGAATCCTCCTCCCCATCTCTTGCACTCTACTTGCTGTCATGCCAATCTTCAAACAAGAATATTTGCTTCTGTTTCAGCTTTTCTCCAAGTGTCTTTTATGGGTAGGTTTAGGACCAACATTTTTATTTGTTTTCTGCTCATTTTCTTTTGTTTTGTTGTTTGTTGGTGTTTTTTTTCCCACCCATATAGCACACCTGTGCTTTTAAAGAACAAGGAAATTTCTCTACTTTTTGTAGAAGGAAATATGTGTTGATTTTTCTATTCTGCCCCTTCACAAAATGTTTCTCTTCTTTCAAAGTATTTTAATGGAACTAAAAGGTGTTGCCTTTATTTATTGACCGGCAATAAATATTACTTGTTTTTACACCTCCTTTACAGCACAGTCCTGGAAGAGGAACTGTGGTCTAGCTATTGTACTTAAGTTTTATATTTCCAGCCATGCATTTAAATAACTTTTGTTTCAAAAGGAATAGATCACTTTTAAGGCGACATTTTCTGGGAACTAGAACCAAAAATTCAAAACCAGCGTATTCATATCCTGCCTGGAGGTGCGAGAGCGTAAATCAAACACAGGAAGCGGCCAAACACAATCATAATTAGGATCACTGAAATACTTCCCGGACATCTGAGGCAAAAATATATGTAATAACGCGTAATAACAAATGTAACGCGTTCTGTACGGAGCTGGGAAAGAGCTGAGCTGCTCTGCTGCTCGTGTTCCCCGGGAAGCCGAGCGCTACCT
>NW_009724208.1:0-7699 GCF_000703405.1 Apaloderma vittatum | reverse complement strand
TTCGTCCCGCTCGCTGCAAACTCCCGCCCGCAGCTCAGCAGCTCAGCTCCGGTTAAAGGAGCACCGAAGGGAAGAGGGACGGGGCACGGTCCGTGCGGTCACGGCTTATGTGTCAAGGTTTTATGTATTTCCTTCACACACGGCCCTGTTTGTCACGTATAGAAGGATACGCTGCGCCGGGTGTGTGTGTGTGTGTTTGTGCGTGATGAGCCAAGTGTGAGATCTGAGCGAGCCGGCTGCGTTGTGCGTGGCGTTTGCATATTTTATGCTTGGGAAGGCAAAGAACACCAAGTTTTCATGAGCAAATATTTGCATATTTTCCACTCATCTGAGCAGATAAAGCATTTCCATTCTCTGCTGAATCCTCAGGAGAGCCAGGAGCATCTTCTTTTCAAGGGTGTTTCCTTTTCTTGTATCTCCCTCTCTCTTTTATCTACTGGCTACCATATTGCAAGAACCAATTAACAGCCCCCTCCCCACACCCCCTTATTCCATGCTCCTGTACAATAACTGAAGCAGAAAGTGGTCTGGACAATTTTGCTGTTGCCTGAGCTGAGCTGCTGTGTTTCCATGCTGATGACAAATACAGCGTCTCCCTAACAATGTTAAGTGTGGGCTGCGCTAATAACAGCCTGGAAACACATCCTTGCCTCTCTGCATTGGAACCTCTTCCCAGCCACCATTCACTGTCCATCCCGTTTCTCTCCTGAAGAATCATAGAATTGTCAGGGTTGGAAGGAACCTTAAAGATCATCTAGTTCCAACGCCCCCACCATGGGCAAGAACACCCCCCCGTAGATCAGGCTACTCAGAGCCCCATCCAGCCTGGCCTTGAACACTTGCAGGGATGATGAATCCTCAGCTTCCCTGAGCAACCTGTTCCAGCGTCTCACCACCCTCATGGGGAAGAACTTCCTCCTAATGTCCAATCTAAACCAATCCATCTCTAGCTTTAATCCATTCCCTTTAGTCCTATCACCACCCGATATCCGAAAAAGCCCCTCACCAGCTTTCTTGTAGCCCCCTTAGGATACTGGAAGGCCACAATAAGGTCTCCTTGGAGCCTTCTTTTCCATAGACTGAACCGCCCCAACTCTCTCAGTCTGTCTTCATAGGAGAGGTGCTCCAGCCCTCTGATCATCCTTGTGGCCCTCCTCTGGACACGCTCCAGCACGTCCATATCTTTCTTGTTCTGTGGGCTCCAGAACTGGACGCAGTACTCCAGGAGTGGAGTAGAGGGGGAGAATCACCTCCCTAGACCTGTTGGCCACGCACCTCTTGATGCAGCCCAGGATATGACTGGCTTTCTGGGCTGCAAAGGCACACTGATGACTCACGTTATGCTTCTCATCCACCAGTACCCCCAAGTCCACTACACAGCAAGATCCACTATAGAGCAAAATGGTCACCCTGAGTGGGTCCAAAGCTGCCCTGGGCCATTTTCAGGCTGGCAGAAATGTCCTTGGGTGTGTATGTGTGGTGGGTCTGTGTGTGTGGAGGGTCATTTGCGAGGTCCAGTTGTCACCTCCCAGTTTTAGCCCATGCCTGGGCCATATGTATGGAAATGCATGATCTATGTTCTTGGAGTCATGCTTAGGCCAAGAGGTACCTGCATGTCTGGGTGTGTGTGCATCTGTGTGGGTGGCCACATATGGTCTCACGCACAGATAAATATACTTGAATCGAAACACCCACAGACATGAATATGTATATATATTTATAAACATTCACACAGTCACATGTACCCACGCATACACGCATGCAATCGCATCAATACTTATTTGTATGCATGTATACACAACACATACATATGACTCTCTCTCTCTGTTCTTGTGCACTCTAATGTGTGCAGATGAACTCTGAGCAGCTGGCAGAATGGGCTCTCCATGTCTCCAACACCCCATCTACGATCAAATGTTTGCTGGGAAGAGGCATTGCACAATGCTGCTGAAATCACTGCGGCCCTTTCTAGCCTTGCAGCACTGATCTCTACGTGATGAGAATAAAACCTTTTGTGCAGCACAGGGCTTGATGGAGCCCTTATCTCTGTGTTTCTGCACCCAGAATAGAAAAATCCGTTTCCACATCTGACTGGAACAAATCCCCCTGAACATGGCCAGAATTTCACTCAGCCACTGCGCAGAGTCCCTGGGGCCTCTGGGTTGCCCAGAGTCAACTAGACCATTGTTAGGAAAGGGAGAGGGATCGCAAGGGCAGTCAGATTAATGCTATTACCACAGAAAAAGCTGAGGATTCATCAGGAAGGGAGACAGAGCTGGGGAGAGAGACAGGGGTCAGGAGTTACTGAGGTCCGGTCCGTCATTCCAAAAGTCCGTTCCTATGAAAAATAGTCTTTTAATCAATGCTGATATTTTGCAGTATTATGTAGTGTTTGTTTTCTTCTCATGAATTTCGGACAAAAAATGCCATTTCTCTTCTCTCCCCTCAGTCGTAGTTTCAGTTCATCTCCTTCCCTTCCCCCCACCCCCACCCCCAATTTATGGCTGAAAAATAGAATGCAGCATAGAGGAGAGAAGAAAACACAAGACAGAAAAATGTGATGCTTGTGACTGTTTCCTTTCAAACTCCTATTTAAACTGAAGACCTCCCTGTTTTTTGCAGGTCTCTCTGGAATGCATTTTGTTTTCTCCAGCAGCTCCCTGCAGAGCTGCCTTGCTAGTGGGCTCAGATACTCCATATATCAAAATGATGCCTCCTTGGCGCAATTGCTTAGTGCTGGCATTGCAGTGCTCTTCGGAGACGTAGGTATTTTAAGAAGCCAACCAATTGGTGGAATTTCTTGAGTGGTGACTTGCAGCAGATGGAGCTGCAAAGGCATGTAAAACGAAGTCTCAGCTGAATTCATTGGTCTCTGTTAAGCGTGTCGGCAGCCAGGGAACTCCCCCATCTCCCCACAGCAGCTGGGCAGCCACTCTGTGGAGAAGGAAACCCTTCCCAGATCTGTCCTCCACCCACCTGAGCTGCTTTCTGCAAGGTCCTCACATGCCTTCTTCAGTGCCCGGTCACCAGCCATGAACAGTGCTACATGCTCCCCAGCTAATGCTATTTTTCCACTGTTTTACAGGGATTGCTGTGCCAGTGGTGCCCAGCACTCACCCTGCCCCGCTCCTCATTGCAAGAAGGGCAACACAGACCCCCTTTAAAGTGCTGTGTTTTCCATTGATCTGATCATTTGGTAGCCAGACCTTTTAATCTTCCTGCTGCCTGTTGCCCCCATATAGAGGCAAGAGTTTTGGCAATTCATCTTCATTCAGCTAGGGTTTCTTGATCATGCTTCGTCCAGCGGGTTCTGTGGCAGCCTCCCAAGCAAAAGAAAAAAAAAAAAAGAAAATAATAAAGAAAAGGCTTTTTAGTCCAACAGACTGTGTATCCCACACCCATGGACAATTTGGCTGTTTTTCTCACAGAGGTCCACAGTGTGGGCAGCCAGTGCATGGATGGAAGGAGGGGGAGATGTGAAGAGGTAGCAGAGGATAGAAACCAGCTACCAAGCACTTTCTTTTCCCAGCCTGTGCTCCTGGGTGCTGCTCTGGCTGCCCACACTCAGGGGAGTAAGTGTGCACTGTAAGAGGAGCTAAGCAATAGCTCTGTGGTTCTGGCCTGACTAGGACATGTCTCCTTACCTGACACCCTGCAATGGTCTTTTCCTGAACTCAAGTACCCTGCACTGCAGTTTTTCTGACGCCTGCTAGACCTTCATTTCTTCTCACATTGCCTTTGTGTGACCTTATCTCTTGCTTCTTTCTAAAGTAATTCTGTTCCCATCATCCACAGCTGCTGCAGCGTGTTCTGCTTCTCCGTCCAGGGCTTTTGTCTTCTGTCCCAGCACACCTTACCCCATGCTGTCTCTTCACATCTCATGCCTTCTCTGAAGAGATCTGTGAGACATCTTTCCATTGCCCAGCCAGCTCTTGTCACTGACCCTCCACAGATTGCCACCTCCAACACCTGCTGACCTCAGGGAGGTCTATCTCCTTCTGGTGGGTCTCTCCTTCCCATTTCTTAAACTAATTCCTGGAGAAAAGTTCTCAGATATAATCAAGGGCTCTGGTATGACAGTCTTTTTGGTGGCTATAGCTTAGCAAGAGCATTCTTGGAGAAGTTCAAGGTGTGAGGACAGATATTTAGAGGAGCTTGAAGGCACAAAACCAAAGTGGAGAGAGAGGCCTTAATCCCCCCTTTATACGTTGCTGCTCCTCTAGCCTGCACACTGATATGGCCTCATCCACAACTTCCCTTCAACAGTCAATGCACAGAAGCAAGCATTCACAGGAACACACATACTCTTACACTCTTACCCAAGTTTGCATGTGTGCTCACGTTTCCATGTATACTTGCATGCCTACACAACCATATCTACACATTAACACTCCACAGTTACAAAAACACATCTCCTCATCTGTGTTTGTATATGCTTACACACATGCATAACCCCTTATGTACATTTGGACACATTTATACACACCCCACAGCCACGCACAGACTGGCATCAGTGCCCAGCTCACACACATCTCCAACCCAGCCCTGACTCCTCAATCTCTGATCCTATTCAGCTGTTCTCATACACATAGAGTCCGGTGATCAAACTTTTGCTCACAGCCACCCTTGTATATGTGCAGATGCATCATTTCTTTTCCATCCTGAACCAAATAGTCTACCATTTCCCACAAGATGAATCAGTTCCTAGTATTGCCCAGACTCCTGCAACCAAAGCTCTCACACACTGGAAATCCCCTGACCTCCCCCTCCTCCCTGACCCCATCCTGTACTGATACACGCCTTGATCTCTCATGTCAGTCAAACGCTACTCCATGCACACATCATCTCATATCAAAGACATTGTGTATTCTCAGGAGAGCCAAATTTATAGCAACTCCTCCACTAAACATGCAGAATCTGTCCAGCTGGCTTTTCAAGTCCAAAGGCTTTTTGTTTATTTACAGTAAGGCTCAGGGAGAGGAAAAGGGAAAGAACATTTCAGCTTGTGAGAAACCCTGCCTCCAATCCACGCCTCATTGTCTTCTTCTCTACCCTTGTTACACCTTCCATCAGGGTGCAGAAGCAGCAGGAAAACCCTGCAGAATGCAAGGTGCAGGAAAGAAATGCCCCATTTGCTCTCCCAGGTAAGTCTCATCAGCCTACCCAGAGTCCATGAGAGACCTAGAAAGAAAAAAAACAGGCTTTGAGCAGTCAGAGAAGTCTCCAGCCATGACCAGCATGGGTAGAAAAGTTGTCCCCAAGACAGGATGGCTAGAGAGGGGTCAGCCATTCATGCAACTGGCTGGTAGGTCTTCACAATGCAGACATTTTTCCTTCCTGTTTTTTCTTTTATGGGAAACTGCTTCTTGTCTTCATAAGGAAGATAATCAAGGCACTGGGATGCCTATTTGTTGTATATGCCGTTTGAGGACTTCCTTGAGGTGTTGCAGTCAGGTAGCAGCTGATGTGCTTCACAGCCAGGTCATCTAAGGGTGGATCATGCAGTCTAGGGCTGATTTTGCTCTCTTCATACTGTCAGTGCCCATCACCTCCTCAGCTCTCCCTGGATGCAGTCTTTCCTTTACCACACAAACCTCAGGTGTCCCTTTCAAAGCCAAGAACAATGCCTTGCTTTTTCCACAAGTTCATGGAGCTCTCTTCATCTTTAAACAGAGTCTTGGACTTTATTATTCCCTTCTATCAATGATTCCCATTGCCTTTGAGGTGGAAAAGCTCAGAGGGTGAAGGGGGTCCCATGTCCCAATGTCTCTTTCCCCTGCACCACCCCTTTCATCATAAATAGCTGACACGCAACTTGTTGCTCTTTTCGCATCCCACAGGCTCCTCAGGGAGTGTTTTTTGCTCATTGCTTTCTCCTTCCCCACTGCTTAGAGGGTGTTCCTGCCTGTGATTACCATTCTGGGTGATCTTGCTGATCTCACCCTCTTCCCCTTCATCATCAGTCTTCTCTGGGAGGCATGCTGGCACCTCCTGGCTCTGGACTCGGCGAGACGGCCTAAGGATGGCCCGCCGGAAGCCTTGCTTGAAGCGGTAGGAAAGAAAGCCGTAGATGATGGGATTGGCACAGCTGTTGGCATATGGCAGCACCACCACGAGGAAGTAGACACCAAAGAGAGATGGCTCCTCTGGCAGCGGGCAGACAACGTTGATTATGTTGAGGACATAGAAGGGAAGCCAGCAAAGGACAAAGACAGCCACAACAGCCACCACCATGCGGGTCACTCTGCGCTCTGAAAGCTTATGTTTGGAGGATAGAGCTCTCACCCGCCTGCCAGAGGAACGAACCTTCACAACAATAAGAAGATAGCAGAGACAAATCACCAGCAGTGGCCCAAAGAAGCCTAGGGTAGCAGTATAGACAATGAAGCCAGCTCTCCACACTGAGGCAGGCTCTGGCCACTGGATGTGGCATGTGCTCATCCCTAAAGGGACATCTGAGAAGATGACCACGGGCAGCACGACTATGGAAGACAGCACCCACACAGTTGCACTCACAGCCTTGGCCACTCGTGCTGTCCGCCATTTGGACGACTTCCCTGGGTGGACCACGGCCAGGTAGCGATCAACACTCATCACCGTCAGGCAGAAGATGCTGGTGAACTGGTTGATGGCATCCACAGCCATCACCAGGCGGCACATGAAAGATCCAAATGGCCAGTAGGACAGGGCATTTTGTGCAGCCAGGAACGGCAGGCCCAGCATGAAAAGCTCATCAGCTAGAGCCAAGTTTAAGATGTAGACATTGGTCACCGACTCGCTCACAGAGTGCCGCAGGACCACGTAAATGACCAGAGAATTCCCAGCCAACCCCACCACGCAGACAATGAGGTAGACCAGGGGGATGAGGACACCGCTGACAACCACACCAGGGCTGGCGGTGGTGGAGCCGTTAGGAGTGGTGAAACCTGCCCAGCTTCCAGAGGCATTCCCTTCCTCCAATCCTGATGGTGTGGGGAGGCTGAAAGCAGAAGTGTCCATAGCAGAGACAAGGAAGAGGGCAGGAGGCAGTGTCCTTGCAGGAACAGTTAGCAATCTGGAGGTGAGAGGAGGAGAAAAAAGCCATTGATACTGGGGATATGACAACTGAACAAGCCGCAGATAAAATCATCATGTTTACTGTGCATAGGTACGGACAGGCATGGAAAGTCAAGTTGAGTTTGTGGGTGCTGGCAGCTGGAAGATGCAGGACAATATCAACTTCATGTAGTCCTGGGAGGCACGGTGGGCATGGAGGGATAAATAGGGACATAACACAATGTGGGGGGAATGGATCCTCTCCCCTAGGGAGACATCCTCAGGGGAAAGAACCACAGACTAGGACAGGGATGGGGGAATTTCTCATTTTCTGCTAATGTCTCCAGTACTGAGGATATATTCACCAGGGGTGTGATTCTCGTTTATGAATGGGAGGTGCCTTATGAACTAGAGAGGGAAGACCATCCAGTGATAAAGTGCCATTCTAACTCTGACTCCCCCATGCACTGAGTATCCACCTGCTTGCTGAAGCTTTTCTGGGACGGGCCAGGTTATCGTGGAGGTTCTTAGCCCGACCAGCAGAAACAGAAGCATCTCCAATCAATCCAAGCCAAGAGGAGCTGGAGGGCAGCTGGTTTGTGTTTAGAATCATAGAATGGCCTAAGTTGGATCGGACCTTAGAGATCATCTAATCCAACTTCCC
>NW_009724207.1:0-10934 GCF_000703405.1 Apaloderma vittatum | reverse complement strand
CCGCCTCTGCAGCCAGGTCTTGCTGGCATTGCTGTGCCCACCCGGCCACTCCTTCCACTCTCCCATCCCTTGCCACCATCGCTATGCGAAAGAAACGCCTGGAGTAGGCACCTCTACCACCCGCAGAAGGGCGGCTCCCCTTAGGATATAGGATTTGGTTTTTAGGAGGATCGCACTTTTCTGTTCAGAGAAGATATTTGCTGAGGAGGGAAAAGCCCCTTTATCTGGTGTCCCCACCAGAAGGGCCTGGGTATACTGCCCTATCTGTGCCAGCAGAGTTTGTGTGGTGGGCTGGGGGTCCTTTCCCCATCTCTCCCGGTCCATTCTTCCTCCTTTTCGAAGGCACGTTAGTCCTTGCAAAACAGCCAGCAGAGACCTCTCTGCCCACACAGGGTGTGCCTGTGTGGGCGCAGCGTGTGGGCTGAAGGTTCCTGCAGGTACCTTGCTCCAAGGAGAAGCTGTGCTGCTTCTCCCACTGCTCCCACCACCGAGCAGTCACCCCGCTGCGATGCCAGAGTCTCCCTGTATGTCGCACCCAGCCAGTTATTTGATCCGATTCAATCACGAATGCGAATGTTAATAATTACAAAGTATGGGAAAACATTGTTATTCTTCTTCTGATCGCTTTTACACCGTACTTTATACAACAGACATGACTAATGTTGAAAGGGTAAAGTTGTTTTCTTTTAACCAAGATTAAATACAAAACTTTGAAAAGCTCCTCCCTTCCTTTGGATGAAACCCAGCATTTTTTCCCATTTGGAAATTGTCAAACAGTGGTTAAACAATCCTTTGGCAAACAAGTGGTGCCTGAGGGAATAAAGCATCAGATACATGGGGAGTGGAATAAAAGACATTTCTGTTCCTGAGGTATTTTTCTTGTGTTGCACAATGAAGTATAACATAAAATCTTCGAGCCTTGTAAGGTTAGAGAAAAGGAACTTCCCATGATTACATGCACCACATGATTTGATATTCCAGTCCTTTTGAAAACCTACCAAAACCCTGCCCCCAAAACAACCCCACGATTTCAAAAGCTGGGAAACCAAGTACCTTGAGGAAAATGCCACATTGAGAAAGGCAATCAGAGAGACACAGGGACAGGCATACATACAAAATTACATCTCTGCTGTGTTTTAACATTTTCTCTGTGAATTTTCTAAGGACTCCATTGCACAAGTGAAGAAGTGAGACGCTTAAGGTTTGTTTGTTAATTCATTCCCTGGGTTACCAGTGTAAACTTTAATTAGGGCAATAAACAGCAGATTTGTTGCGGGTGAGGCAGACTTTTCCCAGCACATACCTGCATCCTGTTGTGAAATACCAGCCATACAAAACACACAGCCTTTCTCTGGGTCCAATGATACATGGAAAATAATCCAATATTATCAATACTGTGTTTGGTTTGGAAATAAACAAAGGGTTATGCTAGATGCCACATGTAAAAACTTCAGGGCAGGAGTCCAACATTCAATTTTTAAAAAATTAAATCATTTTATAATCATGGAATATCGGTAAGCAACTTTTCAGATGGCAGGAGCCTGTGATCCAAAGCCACAATTCCTTTTGTTTCGACTAGAATAGGCTGGCCAACCTTTGTGGCCCAGAAATGACACAGCAGGGCTGGCAATGGGCTGCGGATCACAAGCTAGGTGCCTCCCAGGTTGGAGGGCCAAAGAGAAGAGCTGGAGAGGACAGCAGCTCCCCTGGGCCCCCACTGCTCCGTTGCGGCAAGCCTGTGGGAGGGGTGTGGGGTTGGATGCGGGTTCAGCTCGGTCATACGGAGTGTGACACTGCTGGCTTGTTTTCTCTGACTGATAGGGATTAGGATTATGTGGTACCACCACCACCGTGTGGTGTAACCCTCAGCAAAGGAGCTACCTTGGACATCACTTGGCTCCAGAGCCAGAGCCTGGTCATCACAGCCTGAAAGCATAGGCATTACCTGTGCAATATCAACAGACACAAACGCATGTTCTGAGGAAGTAAGATGCAATTTGCAGCCCTTAATTTGAATATGAAGCCTACATTTGGATTAGTGTTTGTGTGGAAGTAAAAAGACCAAATAACCATCTTGTAATCAACATAAAAGGCAACGGTGGTGAAAAGTCAAGGACGGCACCGTGGGAGAGATGGGCATGATGGAAAAGAGTAAAGAACCCTCAAAGAGCAGACCAAACTCCATTTACTGTGAAACAATTAAGTTTTATTTGATTAATATGAATTAAGGGGCCAGATAGACCTTGGGCCACTTGTCCCCCTACCTTCCATGCTGAAAGAGAGAACAACAGGGACAAATACATGCCAGATAAATCTAGTGGTGCTTGTTAGTAGAAGGAGTCTCATCAGGTGTAATGCTGGGAGCTCTACATTGCTTTCCAGCTGTGCTGCCTGTGGGAGCTGAGCATGGGAGCACAAGGACAGGTGTGGGGAGCTCCTTCTTTGGGTAATATACGGGTGTAACAAATTTTGGCAGAAATTTCTCTAGGGAGGGATGGTCTTCAGGGGTTCAACATTGTTTTTCATTTTGTGGCTTACAGCCTTCTGCGGGAGGGAGAGGTAGTGCATACTTATCAGCCAGCAGCATGGCCTCCAAATCAGGGAAAGGCAGAGAGAGATCCCACAGTGAAATGGGCTTCAGATGCATCCTACTGGTGCTCCCCCAAGCACTGGAGTATGAGGTATGATGGATCTTCAGAATGTCTTCATCTTAGAAAACCAAACTCTCAATTTTTCTGCATGATTATTGTGAGAGAAGAGCCAATTTGCTGATTTGAACTTACCTTAGTCTGATAAATTTTGAAGTAAAACCTTATCTATTGCCAGGGTTTTCATGGAAGAACTTAGTCGTGTACAAAACCTTCCTGAGGGTTTGGCTTTCCCAGCTTATTCGGTAAAAGGATTTGCAGGTTTTAAGTGGTTAATGCACAGAGTGGGGAGGAAGAAGGCATGGGTTGAAAAATCAGTGACTAAACTTTGAACAGACTTAATGTCTAGAAAGGCTGAAATTGCTGCTGGGTGCCCAGAAAGCCCTAAAGGTTTCTGCCTGGCAATCTTGTGGCTGAGCATTTACAGCCTTCCTGTGAAGCAAAACAGTTCTGCAGCACGAGCTGTATGTATGCACTCAATTGCCACAGAGTCTACAGCATGTGTGTGTGTCAGCCTGGTGAGCCAAAGCTCAGGGCTGTGGAAATACTTCCTTCTCATATGGGAAAGAGATGATCTCCTTATCCTCTGGCTGACGGTGGCCTTTGTGCCAGTGCACTTCTTGGCCCATAAAAGACCTTCCCTTCATAGGACGGGAATACATATGGCAAATTCTGATTTCAGCGGTACTGTGCTGGTTTAATACAAGTTATGACATGGGAGAAAGACTCTTGTCTAGGAAAAAGACTCTTGTCTGAAACCAGGCTGGTGGAGCTTGTTCAGCTTTGAGAGATGTTCAAGAAAATGAAGTTTAAACTCAATCCATGAATAAAGGATCTGCTATTTTTCTCTGGAAGTCCTGGTGAAACAGAAGATAATGAAGGGTTGTAGTGCCCCAACTGAATTAAGCATGGCTGGAAGGAGCCTGAATGCAAGAGCAGCATCTTCAGCTTTACCCTGACTAAGAAAAACAACTGCATTAATGTTGGACTGAGGTAGTATTTTATTTGTAACCTTTTTTTTTTTTTTGCAAGACACAATCCCTATGGATCTATGCAAATATTTAGATTACCAGCAGGTTTCACAGAGACCTCCTCTCTGTTTCAGAAGTTCTTTGTGAGCTGTAGAAAGGTGTAACAAACCATTGTCTTCCTCCTTACAACAGGAAGCCTGATCTTCCTCTCCACTGACTTCAGCAGAAGCTGGGTTAGGCCTGGAATTTATCCTCACTTTTAGGATTCTGCACAGTTTTCCAAATTCTTTCCTTATTGCTCCCTCGTCTCTTTTTTGCTGAGTATTGTTCTTGCTCACAGCTACTTACTGTGACACACTCCCTCTTGTAAATCCTTCTCAGCTTGCTTTGATTCTGTGCAGCACCCCATTCGTGCACCTACTTTAAGCTTATTATGTTATTATTACTAATGACACATATTAGTAAAAATAAGGAAAAATTTAATGTAAAAGTTAAGTAAATAACAGAAGAAATAGAAAAAATCTTTGAACTTGGGAATATATGGATCTCCCCTCACATATACAGCACATCCATCTATGATTTTCAAAACATTAAGAAATTATCAATATCAAGACAATGTGTAAGTCTGAATGTAGTTTCTTGGCTTTAAAACATCAGCTCAGAAGATTTTGTTCCAGATGTTTTCAGCATACATGCTCGTATCTTTCTCATTATCTTCTCTTATTCAGCCCCTACCTATGAGAAGAGACTATTAGAACCATCGATTCCGACCTCCTGAACAAATCCAGGCAGCAGAATCTCCTCTTTTTGCATCTGGCCAGATACCTTATAGTTGTGTTTTAGAAAGACATTTATCTCGACTTACTTAAAATAGAATACAAATCCGGTTAATCTCTTCATTGTCTCTTGCAATATTTTAACTGGTGTCTCCTGAACTGCAGCGGTCAGTGGGTACCAGGTGTCAATGAGGCACTAGGAGTGTTCGACACTGTGCTCACCACTGTCCAAACAGATGTTAAGTTCCCAGTAATAGTAAAAAAACCCAATCCTACAGAGTTAATCAAGCATTTTAAAATATTTTACTTTGCTGTTTTAAACTCTCAGTTTGATCACAGTCATACATTTTTTTTAAAAAAAAAGCACAGAGAACATTTTTACTTTGAGCTAGACTATTTTCTTTCTATGTTGTTAATGAAAATGGGCTGCTTCACAGGCTGCTTTTCCTTTTTTGTGGCTGTCAGCTCCTCTTCCTGATATTCATGCAAGTGTGGTTCTGATTTCATTGTGAGCACCCCAGCAGAGCATCGAAATACAAACAAAACCCTCAAAAACAATTTTGCTCATGCAAAGTCAGGTGAGGCATTCTGTTGCTCTTGCAAAGTCAGAGCTTTGTCTGTAAAAACTTGGAAGATGTATTTGGCCTCTATCACTTGGGCAGGCTGCACGCAGACGTGGCTGCTAGCACAGGCAGTACTGTTCCACTGGCACACAGCTTGCAGGAGGGATGGAAGCAGAGAAAGTGTTAAAAAGGTAAATATTGACTCAAAGAAAGGAGACATAAAGGAGAATGTGGGAGAACTGTAAATGAGCCAGAGAGGATGGAGAAAAATTCTTCAGCAACTGTAATTAGGTTACATTTCAGTAGTAATTGTAGTGTTTCAGCAGCAGCAGGTAGTGTAGGCAATACACTGTCCCTCCGCAGCATTTGCAGAGAAGAAGGTGAGTTGTTTCAGCCCACAGGGCCTGATCCCGACACGACTGCACTGATTGCACACGGAGGTGAGCACCATGCGGCAGCCGATGCCCTCCCTGTCCGTACCACTGGAAGCAGGAGCAGTGTCCGGCCAGGAGGTTTGCAGGGAGTGGAAGCAGTGGGAGCAAAGACAAAAACAGTGGTGTGTGTGGATGAAAACATGTGGCCTAAGTGGAAGAATATGTATTTCATGAAGCTGCTGGAGTAAAATTGTGTTAGCAATTTGATACCAAATGAAAGGTGTTTAAAATATCACCAATGCCTGACTGATGCTGTCACATTTGCAGAGGGCATGGGGAGGCTGAGCTGGTACCTACCTCCTCACCATAGGCTGGAGCAGTGACTGGGATGAGGGAACTACAGTCCCCTCCGGCTTCTTTAAGATGTACTTCTTCTGTATAAAACCAGATTAAAAAAGCTTTCTGCAGGGAAAATAGATTTCACCTTAAAGTCTTCTGCAGAGGTTTTACATTAGCAGTTCATGCACCATCAGAAAATCAATTACCATTGGTATTACATGCAGATGAACAGCACAGAGTAATGGAGAATTCATTTTACACAATGCTTTTAATAAAATGCTAAATACGGCAAAATGTTTTCCAAAAGGCTATTTATAGGCTCTGTGTGGGAAGTATTTCTCTGAGGGGAAGTCTGCACCTTTGTGATTCGGACAAGGAGTGAGTCTCAGCCTTCTTAATGCTAACATTGGTCAAGCACTTATTTCTGCCAGGATGGATTAAAGATGACAGAAGTCCATAATCTGTATTGCAATGGCTGCAACTTCACATGGAAAAACACTTTTTCTTTTAAAAACAAGAGTTTCACAGGCTGCATTGTTGCAGTGCCAGTTGTTGCAAGACCTTAAAATAACTGACTCTTATCAACTTTTCCTGTTCTTAATGCCAAAGCAGTTTGCTGATTAGATTTACTCTGTGTATTTCAGTAAATCATTGACATCAGAACCTCCTTACAAACAGACATATCTCCAGTAACAGCTCTATTCCTACCTGAGTTTGGCAATGTAGCTGGGGCAAAGAAACAAACTCAGGATAGTTGCATCAGGAAGCGATTATCAAAATAAGAATAGCAGTGCAAGGCTGGACCAAAGTATGCTGCCTCTAACTGCGATCAGAAAGAAAAGCCTAAGGAAGTGAATAAGAATAGCACAAGCATGCACTTCCCCAGAGTGCTCTCTCAGCCGTCAATAGTTTATGCTCAGGAGCTCCTCATATGCCCATGTAACCACCATGGGCAACATCTTCCTGCAGGGAACCCCGCAGCTTAACTGTATACTTGGTGAAGAGCCATCTGGTTTCGCTCATTTTGAACCTGCTAGTTTTATTTGGCACCCTTTCGCTCGTGTGTTGGAAGAGAAAGGGAACAATCAGCCCCTTTTCACCCTCTTTATGCTACTCGTGGTTTTATAGACAGGTGCCATATCCCCTCTCAGTCATCACTTTTCCAGGCTGAAGAGCTGAAGTGTGGAAACTACCGCATGGATTTGATCATCCCTGTGGCTCTTCTCTGAATGTTTTCCACTCTGTTTCCTTTAAGATGAGGACCAGGACTGCACATAGCATTAAACAGGCAATCCAAGTGGGCACACACTAAATCTATATAGGTGCATGATGGTGTTCTTGTTTTTCCTTCCCGAATAACTGCTAACATAGTGCAATGGCTCTTGTGTCTTTGAGATCTTCTGAGATGCACAGCACATTTCAGTTGTGAGCTCAAGAACAGGTTTTTCTGTTTACTTTATTTTTTAATAGCCATGCTAAATCCAACCCTAAATAATTTTTTTTTCTTAACTTATCTACTTATTTGGCTTTATTGAAAGCAAAGTATACCTACAATATTGCTGAGGAGAAAATGTATTCTCATTCATTGTAACTTCTGAGATTTCCGGAGGGGGCATGTATAAGTTATGCATGTGAAAAATAGCCATGCTGGAGGTGGAAAGGAGATTAACCACAGAAAACTTAAACAGCAAAAAGAAATATTTCAAAATGTTCTAAATTTGTGAAAATAAATGCATGATAGAATGGAATAGAATAATATAAAAAAACTCTTTGAAAATTTCCCTGCAATAGAATGTATCCTCTTCTTTTAAATATTTTTGCTCAAGCTAAACCCCATCAAACCATGAAAAAAACTAAAATAACAGACAAATCCTTCTACCAGTTGCTATTGCAATCTATTACTTGCAGGAAGGAAGCATGTTTATTTTAAAATATCCTCCTTGTCCTTAAAGATATAGTCAGATGTGTGCATTATTTGAAAACTGTTGTAGATATCATAATTACCTAGTTAATTTTTCATTTTGAAGTCCTTGTTAGGTGTATTATTTTATGTCTTATAAATTTAATCTGATCTGTGCTGGTAAGATTAAAGTAAGACTGATACAGCTCTACAGAGAACCAGCAGTGACGACCTAAGCTTCAGTCTGATGTTTTTTACTTCAAGGGTAACCGATACCTATTTCCCACTTGGCTCCACCAAGCAAAACCACCAAAGCTCCCAGTTGACATCCACCCTCAGGTTTTCCACCAGTTCCTTCTGCAACAGTGGCCCCTACTCCCTGCTGCTACCCCAGCATTTTTTTGACAACTTCAAGCCAAGTCCCATGGAGTACAAGTATTGAACCTGTGCCTTGAAATGGCTCTGCAAAGTTGTGTCTATGTATCTCCAGCTGCTTTATGCGAGTGAGTAAAATGGTCTAAAAGCTTCGTTTCAATTAAAATAATCTCTGCTCTAGCTCTGCTTGCAACGATCAGCAGCAGTGGTGTTCAGCTTTCAAAAGCCGACGGTAATGCTGCACTAGCAGGAGTGTGCTGCCCTGATCACTACTTCTGAGAAGAGCAAACAGCTCTGGTCTGCATTACACAAACAGAACTTCTTATTTTCAAAGCCTTTGATATGCAAATTTCCTACTCCTACCACTCTATCTTGAGTTAGGTATTTGGAAGCCTTCCATGGAGATGCAGACATTTCTTTGGGACACTACGAGATTTTGACTTTTGTCTTTCTTTGATTATTTATTTTTAGAAAGATAGAAAGCAGAGATCTTTTCTGTGAGCACACCTGACCCAGGCAGCCACTCTTCACAGTGGAAGTTGAGTAACAGTTTGCTATTCAAACAGAATTCTGAGTGTGTTGTACAATTGCAACAATAAGAGACGGATGTGGAAAGATGGCATGGGACCATTGCTTCATGCCTGGTAGAGAAGGAAGCTTTTGGAAAAGCAGGTGAAGAGAAGGATATTGACAATATTGGCAAGGCATGAAGTGAGGGTGAAGAAGTCATCTGCAGTCATGTGGGGCATGGAGAGAACAAGAAGTTGGGATGAGATGCACTGATGTCTGGTGGGAGGTGTGGACTAAGACTTGCAGGGATTTGGTGTGACTTAGTGATGTGGGCACTTTAATGAGACCCTGGAGACTTCAGTGTAAGTTTGAAATTCAGTGAACTGCCTCATTGGCTCTGGAAAGTCACTTTACCTCCATATGTGTCAGTTTTTCCCCCATGTCTTCTTGCCTGTCAAATTGGCATCAACGAAAATTTGTTGAGATGGTGAAAAAAAAGAGGAACTGTGATGGGGCTTAAAGACGAGGATATGGAGCCTGAGTCAAAAGGTGAGATGATTCTGTGTGGGTTAGGCGAAAGGGTTGATACAATGTTAGCTTCCTTCAGCTAGATCTTGAGCAGAAGACCTGACATCGTTATGTTCTCAGTTCTAAATGCAGAGAGAGCGATGCTGGGGACGAAGTACAGAACGTACAGCACGCAGCCAGCACGACAAAGTCGTTGCCAGGTAGAGATAAATGTAGGACAGCTGAATTATATAAAGCCCATCTCTCTTGGTCTTTGTCTGCTAAAGAAGGATGGGGTGTTCAGAAACCCCTCCTGTGTGATGGGGCAGAGCACAATGAGCTAAACTGCTCCTTTGATTGTGCTGAGGAAGCAACACATGCCGGTGTTGCTTTGTGCTTATTTTTTTTGTTTTCATAATCAAAATCAGCTAGGCTATGTCGTCGCAGATGTAGTCAAGTCTATTTTCAGTTCTCATGTGTGCGATGACACACCTTATTACACGCTGGTGGATTAGTCTGTTTACACAAATCTATCTCAAAAGGCTGACCGTCGTATGAGCACAGCACAGTGAGGACCATTGCAGTGTGAGCCTTGGGTCCTGACCACATTCTCCATTCAAATGGCCCCACAAATTATCACTCCAATCCTGTGTGCCCCATCCATGTCCCCTCAGAGCCAGATGTGGATGACAGAACTTAAGTCTTAATCAGTTTCAGGGACTTTCAGACAATGAGTCCAATACATCTGGAAATTGCAGGCTCCTTATGCAGATATAGCCATAGTGTATTTCCTTCCAGAAAGGCAGTATCCGCTATTTAAAAAATCTTCTAAAACATCAGAAAAAAAGACTTTCATGCAGCCTCTGGAGCTCGCTTGATTGTCAGCTGCTAGTCAGGCTTCCTGATGCCGAGATACAGTCTCTCTCTGTGCCAAGGAGGGCTAGTTTAAACTGAGCTCCTAGCTGATGTTAGGAAGGAATGCAATGAACCTGATACATCTTAAAGCACTGAGTTCTCCTGAAGTAATCATTCCTTTCATGGAAGAAAGAGCCATTGACTAACATGGGGAAGATCTGAGACTCCTATACATATCAAACCCATCCAACATAGATTAATTATTTATAACCTTTAGGGTTTAACTGAAATTATGAATAACTCCAGTTCCCCATTCAATTAATCCAAATTTGAGTGTCTAAGCTTCTGCAGTAGTCATTGGAGATCTAAAGACTACAGCCAGTGGAGCCAGGGGTAGTTCAGATAAGCATATCATAGAATCATTATGGTTGGAAAAGACCTTCAAGTTCCTCAGGTTCAACCATTATCTAACTCTACCAGTTCCACTTCTAAACTATGTCCTAGAGCACCATATCCCAACATGGCTAGGCTTCGTGAATGAAGATATGGGAAGGGCTTTACCCACACTTGCTACAAGTGTGGGTAAGGCTAAAAAGACCGATGCGGGATAGGCAAGTCCGGTTGCAAAAGGCACAGCGGAAAGTCTCCTTAGGCGATATTGGCGAGGCATGGTTCTTTCTTTTCTCCTCGCGACTAATTCTACATGCGTTCTCAAAGGAGGCAGCAGCGTTATGGATGGTGTGTCTCCACGTCTCCTGATTGAAGGCCAGAGTGGACCACTGATGGTAGTCAATATGGCCAAAACTGAGATATTGTTTCAGAGAGTCCTTGTATCTCCTCTCTGGGGCTCCTCTGTTGCGGCAGCTGGTGGCGAGTTCACCACAGAGCAGAACCTTAGGGAGGCGGTGATCCTCCATCTGGAGACGTGTCCTGCCCAGATCAGCTGTGTCCTCAGCAGCATGGCCTCAATACTGGTGACCCCTGCCCGTTCAAGGACAGTAGCATCAGTCACATAGTCAGTCCAGTGGATGTTTAGGATTGTACGAAGGCACCGCTGATGGAAGCATTCAAGGAGTTGCAGGTTATGGCGGTGGATGACCCATGATTCAGACCCAT
>NW_009724206.1:0-5855 GCF_000703405.1 Apaloderma vittatum | reverse complement strand
GATTGGTCAAGCAGGATCTGCCCTTCATGAAATTATCCTGACTGGGCCTGATCTCCCTGTTGGCTTTTAATTGTTCTGTGATGGCTCTTGAGATTATTTTACTGTGGTTTTATGCAAGATCACCCAAAATCATCTCTACATCTGTTAACAGATTTTTAAATTAAATTTAATTATTTGCTATTTTCCTGTCTGTTAACCTCTGCTTCCCATATGGCATTAGTTCCACTTAAACTCTTTTACGTGTATTGATTCAGGTCTTCAGTATTTCTCTGTTCTTTAGGTATTGTACATCAATCTTTTTTTGAACACCGTTTGAAATACAGCTGAACGTGTGCTCTAAGAGACACAAAGGCTAAGAGATCTGGCAAACAAGCTAAGATTCAGCATTTCTGAGTTGCAGCTGGCCCAGATTTTACTTTCTGGCAAATTCTGGAGACAATGCTGTAACAGGATGACTGAGGTACTTCTAAGATGATCTGAGCTGAAGTGATCATGTCTGTATGCTCATTCCACACAGTTTTCATCCAAAAAACTTAATACTTGACCTATTACTCAGCAGCCTTCTCTAGTTCTTGTTTATTATGAACTGCATAAATGTAAATGCATGCTTGGAATTCAGACAATATGGTGACTGAGGCAAGAAAAAGGAGACTACTTTTTTATATAAGTTGCTGTCAGCTAAAAATCAAAGACTAAATATGCTTACATTTATAATGAAACAGATGGTATGATTCAGAAAGGCTCAAGACATATCTAAGAAGAAAACTTTCACTGCATTTTTTAAACTGTGATCAAAAACTGCAAGTTTAGCCCTTCTGTTTTAGTACAATTCTTTCTATGTTATCTTATGGCGAAAACTCTAGAGGGATTCAGAAAAAAATATTTTTTCTTTCTTTTCTTACCCCTCTAAGAGACTTTTTTTAACAAAAAAACCACCCACAAACCCAAAAAAGTAGTATTTTGCTGTAGAATTTAGATAGTGCCCAGCAGCAATGTGCTGTACAGAAAAACTAATTTGTTTAAGAGAATTTGTTAATGGTATGCAGAAAAAAGTCTATTTAAGAAAAGGAACGACATCATATACATATATATTAGTGCTCCACAGCTGAGCAATGTGAAGTTCCTACAAGTATTTCAAACCTTTTTACAATGCAAAATACACCCTGTTCATTTAAAAGTTAATGATGGAGAGGACAGGACATGAAAAATCCCCATTTCAGACTGAAAATATGACATCCTTACAGAATAATTCATCATACGTGTCAATACAAGTATGACTTCCATTTAGATTCTTCCCTATGCAGAAGCCCAAAGTATTTCCAAAAAGATCAGCTTGAAAAAGCTACGGAAGATTCCTACTTCCATTATGAAGTTATTTTTCATCCATAGATTTAATATGTTGTACTAAAAATGGAGACACATGCCAAAAAAAAAAAAGTGTCATCCTTACTATAGACTGGATTCTCATCTGTGAAAGGAAGTGTAGATTTTTCAAACAAAGCTTTAAGTTTAGCCTTCCCTTAAGTAGGCTGAGTTTGAACAGTTCAGGAATATCGCAGTTGATTAATATTCTTCTTTGCTTTACAGACTAGAGTCCTGACACAAAATGACCCGCTCAAGGCAGCTAAATAGATTAATGGCAGTGTCACATGTCAAACTGAGCACCTGGACCCTCAAATTACTCCCTAAGGTAGCAGATTCAGGACATTTAAAATTCAAACCTGTTCTGACATCTCTATTTCTGGCATCATGCATTGTACTATGTGCTTAGGGCAGGAGCTAAAATTTTACTTGCACAGTATTTTGCATGTGAAAGGCAGAAAATTAGAGAAAGTTGAAGCCTTGCTGAGTGATACTGGTAGCTGTAAGAGCTCACAGCAAGCTTCACTCTTTAACATAATCCTAAACCCTAATCCTACCACCTTACCTCACTGATATCTACGTCAGGTAGTTCTATGAGCTAACTTTGCATGGCAAGAAACAGTATTACTGTTATCTGCTTTAAAGTTCTTACTTTTAATTCCATCTTTTCCCTGATCTGTTGGTTGCTTGAAATTCATAGTATGCATAAGTTGTGGGTTTTTTCTTCTAATATGCATTATTTCTCATTCGTTCACAGCTGTGCAACAACACAGAAGAGCCCTCTGCCACTTTTTAAGATACACTTCTACTTAGAAAAAGGGTTTCAAACCTGGACTTCTACTCTAAGCTCTGCACATTGAAAAGCACTGTCACTGCACACTGTTCTGCCTGCTTAATTCAGAAAGCATTTCACAGCAATTTATTTACTTAACTGCATGTTTTCATAAGCGGTAGCCTTTGTGAAGCGAGGCATCAACCTCTTAAAAAGCAGAATCTAAACCTTAGTAAACATACAACCCTTGTGAAAAAAGGATGAGGTTTCCTCCTATGCTTATGACTACAAGCATTGTAAAACATCATCTAATAGTCTGCTGCACATCAATACTTTCCAGTAAAGATTTATATTCACTTATGCTTTCACATACGTTTTGTGACACTGAAACAAAGGCCTATTAGTAATTCAGTAAATTAACCTGAATAACTAAAAGATTAATACTTTGCCCCTCCAAAAAGCAGGTACATAAGTACCTGAATATAAGTCATTGGCTGTTTTATGCCCACGAAGTTCTGCAGGGAAAAGATACACTACAGCCCTCATGCAGCTACAAGTTGGAAAGTCTTGTACAGAGAGGTGCAAAGTTTGTAGATGATGAGGTAATTCAATGCAGAATGTCACAATCTTCCTTTTTAAAACAGACCCAGTGAACAGAACGCTAAATCTAACTGCTCACAACTGTGTTACGTGATGTGATCACACACCTTTAGGCGAAAAGGATAAACAACCACCAGGACAAAAAGAGACCTTGTAGAATTGCTACAGCTTGAAGCTTAGAATTCTCTACGTATTTCAAGAGCTTGGTTCTTCCAACATACCAGAACTCTTCTTTCGCGAAGAGTTCAGCTCTGTCTGAAGTAGGACCTGTATTTCTTCCACCTTTGGTGACCTAAAGGAGAGTTCCTTTCTGAGCGGTCATGCCTCTCTTATCTCAGTGGGCTTACTCTAGGAAAACTCACATATGAGGAGGTCTTCAATTTAGTAGCATGCAAGGTATGCTCTGGCCTTGCAGTGCACAAGCAAAAGCATCACCAGAACAGCCTTATTAATGCATGTTGCATAAATACTGTGAAGTATTCCTGCAGAATCAGTGTATTACCAAGCTCCTGAAAGTAATTTCTACAATTCAGAAGCTGATTTCCCCCACAACTACATACATCAAAATGTACCACTCTGGTCTATGAACTAATCTCATGGACAATACGTGGCATACTAAAAGCCTTTCCATTTGTTTTAAATGCTGTAATCAGTCTCATGCAATCAGTTACATGTAGTACTAACGGCCGCAGCAAAGCTTTCATCCAATTTCATTTGGTTTTCCTGCACTTAATATGCAGCTCTTCATCTCTAAAATTCTAATCAAAAGAGTGCTTTCCTAAAAGGCTAATGAATTAAAGGAAGTTCAGTCCACAAAATCTTAACCTTTGTAGTCTGAGTCTGCAAGTAACAGAAAAATCAATTAACTCCTAGGAAAATACCCAGTAGTGATTAAAGGGAAAGAAACCACTTGGTACAGAAAAAAAACAAACAAACACAGTCTACCTTTGTAGAAGGCTAATGTTTAGTTCATCATTACAGTTCTGCCTGAGTAAGTGCTACCATTTGTAACTCTTCCAGTGAGCTTTTCAGTGAATCCCTATTCTTTTCGTCCAAGAAGAGGGAAATGAGAGAATTAATTGCTTGAATGGTACCAATATGTGTGCCATGCAGCAAACTGAAAAAGCAGTATCTACCTCCATTTTCACTACTAGACTTCATCTGGCCAGAAGACAGATAGAGAAGCCTTGAACTGTTGTTCATATTTAGCTGTTCCTTTTGAATTTTCCTAGATGTATCATTTATAGGAGTGATTAAACCTAGTAGTGTTTCTTGCCTGCTTAGTACAAGTAATTTTCGTATGATAATTAAACAGTTCTTTTAGTTAAGAGTCTTTAAAAGCTATCTGAAAGTACAAAAACAGATTCCAAGGCTCTATTACATTACAAGGCTCTGGAATTTGGAGGCAAGCAAAGGCATTCTGGCACCGAAATGTATTTCTTCTGCATTTGGTTTGAAAACAGAGGGCTGCTGAGGGAAGGGAGGCAGGGAGGGAATCGCAAAGCATCAGTACTTCAGCACTAATCACATCCAGCTTTGGGGGACGTCTGTCCCGGATAAGCAAACTCACACACAAATGTGCAGAAAGAACTCCATGGCTGCTGGAAAACTGAATTCTGAATTCACGTCTCATAACTGGTAAGTGAAGAGTCACACCTGAGAAGTGTTTTTTTTCCCCTCAACTCTTCAGTGGATGTGAAAAGTCTCAGCGTTCTGCTCAGATTTCTGGAAAGCACCTGTACAGTGCAATTTAAGACCCTCCTTCAATTTACCTGCTGCCCCAGAACTTAAGCTCCCTCTAATGCGTGTGTCTCAGCTAGCAAGAGGAGCTGCTTCCACATCTTGACTGATCTTAGGGATGCAATCCAGACATGTCATTACACAAATTTCACCGGAGTTAGTGTTGTGATTTGATTTGGCTTCTACTCCTAGGCCTAGCCATTTGCTATCTATCTTTGACAGTTATTGCTGCCTGGGTCTTGCTGCTCCCATCACAACACAGAATATATTAGATTTCTGGGTCTTCCCTGATGCTGAGCACAACCGCTGCAAATCATGTTCAATGCTAAGCACTGCAAGTGCCTGAAGTGTGCTTCAGGAAATATCCACATCACCACAGGCATGAAAAGTACTACGTAACCTGAGTGTGAAGGAGTGCATAGTACTTTACAGGCTCCCAGACACCAGTGGTCTTTTTCAGCCATTTGAAGCATGTGTCTTCTCACAGAAGGCTTGCTCACATTCTGCTACCTTTGGCCCCACCTTCCTGCCTCTCTTCACCTTTTTGCTCCTTCTATACAAAAAATTTATGGTTTTAGTGACTTCACTGACATGTTGTATATAGTCCTTCCCCTTGAAAGCTTAGATTAAAACCTACCTTGTCCTGAAGGATTTGCTGCCATCCTTCAGTTTTCAGCCCTTGTATTCAGCTGCAGTTCAGATCTTTTACCTCTGTAATTATCTGTAAAATAGGCACAATACAAGATAAACATATTCCTTTAAAATAAAAGGTTGGACTTCATTCTGTTCTAGATTTCATAAGTGTGTCAGCTGTTACAAAGCATAAGCCAAACACAGCAGGCATATTGCTTAAAATGGGTAATACTATTTGTATTATTCTGGTTTAAATTTTTAGCTTGAAATTTAGAGAGTTGTCAAAAATTCTTTTCTATTAACTTAAGAAAAATGGCATGGACATGTTCCTGTGTGACCTGCTGTAGGTGATCCTGCTCTGGCAGGGGGTTGGACTAGATGATCTTTTGAGGTCCCGTCCAACCCCTGACGTTCTGTCATTCTGTGAATAACTTTTAGAGTCAAATTTTCCTGACAGAACTTTGTTGTGACAACACCTGCCAGGGATGTTAAAGCCCTGGAAGACCTCAGTTTGGGCCCTAACTGAAGAAAACATATTATCTGAGGAAAGACGACTTAAATCCCGGCTACGAGTCCTGCTGAGGGCAACCACCCTCGCCGCTGCAGCAAAACAGAAAGGGATGCTGGCTCCTCAGCCATATGTCACCTCGGGCCACCATCAACTTCAGCTTCCATCCAGGTGCCGGGCTGGCAGCGCGGAGGCGAAGGGGTGGAGGGGCGGGACGGGAGCACCGAGTCTTGCGGGAAA
>NW_009724205.1:0-9554 GCF_000703405.1 Apaloderma vittatum | reverse complement strand
GGAACCGACTGCGCGGTGGTTTTCAAGACAGCGTGGAGCATTTGCAGGACTTTGGGTTGGTTCCCTTTATTGGAATCAGCCTGAGAATATAGAGTGATCTGGTTTTTGTTTGTTGTGCCCCTGTTGTATCACTCGTGAATGAATCTTTATCTAATTTTTTAGTTAATTTAACATTTGTTGGTACAACTGTAAAACACCCATGTTTTTAACGTTGGATTGGATGTTTTATATCTGGACCGCATTGTTCCTCATCTGATGTTGATCAAAAGTTCATATATTGCTGTTTCTATGGACTCAAAGGACTTAATCCCATGAAGATTTGCGTATCTATTTAACCCAAAATACCTTAGAGGTCACATTTGCGTTGCAAAAATCAGTGTAACCTTTCAAGGTTAAACCCCAAATATTTAAAGCTTTGTTATGTTTCCTGTCATTTTAATGCTTTCCAATAATTAAGACACTCAAAATGTTAGCAAGGCATAGGCCCGTTAAGAAAAAAACTGAAACTATGTTTAAGATACAGATTGTTGCCCTTTTTAGTGTGAACAATGTCAAACATTACTGGCACCCACAAGCAATTGATAAGAACAATGTGTTCCCTTCTCTTTACTACTTAAATAATCTAACTGCTAATTAAAACTTTGTCTTAAAGAGAAATCCCCGCTTCCTAGCTTTATCTGATTTGCGCAATTGGAGGGTGGTATTTAAGCAGCAGCTGCATCTCCGTGGTGAATGAAGTGATCGTTATATAAAGGCTGTCCTTCATCTGGCCTGAAATCCTCGGTGCGTAATGTTGGGATTCATTTAGGAAATCCTGTCGAGTCTCTCTTTAGAAATGACTGCATTCCAAGGACAGTGAAATAATTAATGTACTAATTTAATAAGTGAAGAATAATGCTTTCACTTATACGTTAATCTTCATCCTCAAGTATAAACTAATTCTAGCTGATGGGTTATCTCGTGAAATTTCTTAAAGAGTTTGGAATTTTTTAATGACAAAAGATCTTGTATGCAAACTCCAAGCTTGATGTGTAATTTAATAACGACTCAAACCCCACTTTTATTCTTACATAACCACAGAATAAAATAATAAAATAATATTTTTTAATATTTTGAATGGGCACAAAATGTAGTAACAATAAAAGATATTAATATGACTTAATATTTATGTTGGTATTGTCTTTGGAACGGCTAGAAATTCTACTATGCTCTAAATATCGGGCTGCACATGTCAAGGTTCCCTAGGACACATCCAGCAGTGCCCTGAGCGGACGGCGGGCCGGGGGGGTGTTGTGCTCCTCAGGCCAGTGTGCACGCACACATTTCCCAGACTCACACGTGAGGTACGGGGGCAGGTCACCTGAACACCCACAGGACACGGATTTCTGAATAGGATTTTCTAGGAAGGCAGAAAATGCAGAGAGAGAAAAAAGAGCCCTCTTAGGATATAAATATAAATGATCTAAACAATTAATAACGATGTTGAGAAATCAGAACTCAGGAGGAAGACCTTAAAAGATGAGCTTGGTTTATTAATTGAGATCTTAAGGAGAGCAGACTTGCTTTTCTTTCTGACCTCCAGTTTGTGAGGCATTGTGCTGCGCTGCCTTCACATTTTCAGGCCTAAGTTTAGAAAGCGTATGTGTGTGGGGGCAGTTGTCTGGTTGGCTGGTTTAATTAAACCTATGTTTTCATGTATTCTCAACTCCAAATGCTCAGGCATTCAGAATAACCTCAAATACCATGAGAATTCCAGTAATGTCACACGACTTGACAAAACTGTTATAATTTCTTGGGGCTACACTGTAAATTTCCACAGTATTTTATAAAATGAAAAATTTATATAACTTGTTCAAGCATGCTAACGGGGACGAACATCTTTATTTCATTGCATGGTTCTCAGAAGTAAATTAGGGAGTCAGTGGAAATATTTGAACTTTCAACATGCAACTGAAAATGCTTTCAGACCACTAAACAAAATATTTTGGTAGAAACAGATCCTGTCCTTAAAAGAGATCATAATACAACCATATGCTGCTGCAGTCTATGCCTGATGGGAGGTTTGCTCAAGCTGGTACTAGGGATGGAGGAGAAGGTGACAGCACGTGTGGACCATTTAGAACCAGACCAACCCTGGTGTGCTCAGTTGAAGCCCCTCAGCCCATTCTCTGAATGAGGCGTTTGAACTAGAGCAGAATGTTTTCCAGCTTGTTCGGACCTGACTTAGTTTTGCCTCTAAATGAACTGTCTAAGTATTAATGTGGCTAAAAAAGACATCGCGTAATATGTAGATAGTGTGGTGATGACTAGTGCAGAACAGACCTAGATAAATGCCTAGATAAGTCAGGGAAAAGATAAGATTGTTCCACAGTATTGTTTCTGAATTGCTTTTTAATTTACCCCTGGAGTGCCCATATTATAATCTGCTGCACAATTCTGCGTGAGACTATTCGTCTTTAAAACAGTGACATTTAAAAAAGAAACCATGAAACTCCTTTCACGTGCAGGCTACAGTTCAGTGAACTGGATGAATGATCTTTCCACATACCCAGGGGCGTGCACAGCTGAATATAGATCACCCAGAAGAGCTGCCAGCCGTACAGACCGAGATCCAGGCACTCCCTCCTCTGGTCCAGCTCAGGTTCTCTTCAGAGAGGTGAAGTTGCAGGTGCGTGTTTTGAGCCAAACACAATTTATTAATGATGAATAATCTTGCTGCCAGTGAGCTCCACAAGCATCCAAACAGCACAGGCTTGGTAAGGTGAGCTGAGAAACGTGGCTATTGCACGTGGTGTGCCTGTATCTGCAGCCCAGGGAGAGACTCTGGAGAACAATGTAGGATATACTGTATAAAAATACGGGACTTTGGAGTTAGCAAAGCGTTATCTCCCCTGACTTCCAAGATACTGCATTAGGAGAGGTTGAACCGGCGTAGGTTAGACCCACGTAGCTGTGCTGGCAAGTCCCTCCTGTGCGAACGTGCTCCGTGGGCTGTTGCCAGTGGAGTTTCTTGAGTAAAATCCAGAAATTCTTTCAGGTTGGCCTCAACCCCTCTGCAAATTCCACCTTTTGCCAGGACAGTGTTTGGCCTCCAGTGGACACCATGACACAAGCATCTAGTCCAGACCACGGGCACACAGCGTGGCACTTCACGTGGCCTGTGACACCGAGGGTGGAACCAGCACAGCACCCTACGGTTGTGGGATAAGGTGGCCCGAGAGCAGAGACAGTGTGATGAGAAAAGTGAGGAAGCAGAACTTGGAGAATTGAGGGAGCAGGAGAGGTGAAGGAAAGGAAGTCTTGGAGTTGAAATGTGGTGCTTTGGCCCCGTCATCGTGATGAGAGGGCACACCTGTCCTGAGCGCACCAAGAAAACTGTTTGAAGCTCAGAGAAGGCTCTGCTGGGGAACGAGGTTGAGTTTCATCTGTGCGAGACAAACTTCAGCCTGGCAGCTTTATTCCCTACTCTGCCTAGTGGTCCTTGAACCTAAAGGCACTTTTCCAGCAGGGCAGCAGGGACAGCTCCGGAGGAGCTGAGCCGCCTTTTCTGTCCCGGAGGTAGGCAGTACTGCAGATATTTCCAAGTCAGGGTGATAATGATGTAAGTAAAACCAGTGACTATTTCAGTGGAAAAACAATTACTAGTGGAGTCTCCTCCTGGGGCCTGAGCAGATGGGGGGAAGGCAGGGCCAGCAGCGAGGTGGGGTTGTGTCCCAGCCCTGGAGCTGCTCCGGCTTTGTCCTCCCAAGTGCTGGGACTGGCCGGGAGGGGCGGAATTAGCATTTCCCTGGCCCTGGTGATGTCAGGGCTGTCCTCTGCGAGGTCCCCGGGGCTGCGAGGACAAAGGGGAGCAGGAGGCTTGGAAACAATAAAGATCAAGGACAGAGAGAAGCCAAGTTTTAAAAAACGCAGCATGCTTAGTCATAGATACACGAACGAAGGAGGACTGGCAGAGGCCTATTTTCATCCTGAAACTCCCCCTCATATCCCAGACGTGCTGGGCTGTGTTTGCTGTTGAGATAACATCCCCTTCCCCCACCCCCCACAGATTACTGAAGGAGCAGCCAGTTGCAAAAGGGAAAAAAAAAGAAAGGAAAAAAAAGGCAGTTGCCTTGCTCTGCCTGCAGGAGAAATGTCAGGAAGTGTCTGGTGGTGGGTGGGATGAAAGGAGGAAGCTGAACCCTAAAAAGAATATTCTAGCTCCGCTCGAGCAGGCAAATGCCTCTCTGTATTTTGCTTGATAGGAACATCCTGGAGCGGGTCTTCCTGCGTGCGGGCAGGACAAGAGGAGTCACTTACACGTCTCTGAGGGATTTGACCTGTGCACGCTGAGTTACCCACAGCGCTCCATGAACTGGAGGGTGAAAAGATGTAAACAGCTAAGAAGAAATATAAGTGTCATCAATAATTAATAGCGTCTCTTTGCAACAGGAATGATCCAGTGTTAAGTATGAAGTTAATTTCTATTTGGATGGATTTGTGGGTGTGTATGAAATTTGGACCAGGATTTAAGTTCAGTGCAACTGTGTTTTTATTCTAATTACAATAATTATAAACCTATTCTGCATCCTCTTTTAAAGTCTAAAATAACACTGGCTTTTGTTTCCAAACATGCCAGACACCAGTTTTTGCACACCAAATATGGCAGTTCTCAGATCCCCAAAGTGAATCTGGTTATAAATACAAAGGAAATTGTTTTCGTTCATTGTCACCGTGCAACCATATGGAAATGCAAAAATAAGCCTGGGACATAGAGACTGGTTATTACACTGGATGTCTAAAATCACAGAGGCAATGATGATGAAGGAACTTAATGGCATACATCATGAAATATTTAAACAGATAGTGACCAACATGTGCAAATATGGTATCTTGACTTTTACACCTAATTCTGTATTATAAACAGCTGATGCTGCTCTGCGTCAGTGACTCTCGATCTTTTTCCTTCCGTAGCCTTAAAAATTGCCAGTACATTATTCACAAGTCAGTGGATCTTGCAGTACTTTTGAAGCTTATTTTTTGTACTGGGTGATCTGTTGTGAAACAGTCAATGGCAGAAGCACAAAACTCAGCGGGAGAAAAGAACTCGGTTTCTTATTTAGCTGTAGACCATCAGCTAGGTACATCCTCAGGGTGTGGATGCATCTAGTCCATAGCAGATTGCAGGTGGAGGTGAGCAGAGAGAGCAAGCAGGAAGATAGAGTCCTCTGAGAAGTCTATCGAGCTGCTTGGTGCTACAGCAGTATTAATTTTGTCTTTGTCTTCTGAGAGTTACTGAAAAATGATGTGGATAATCTATGGAGCTGTTCGGCCAGTTCTGTTGTTTGGAGACATCCTCTTGATTTTTTGTAGTAAGTTTTGCAGGAGTGCCCGCTTGCAAACCTGGTTGCTGGTTTTAACATCTGAATCTTTAACCGAATTTCATGCTGTGACTGTATCACTTTTTCCAAATGCAGAATAAAACTGTTTATTTGAATACTTCTACCATTTTTACATTATGGAAAAAAAAGGGTTTGTAATTACCTTATGGTGATCTCTCGTATGTTTCCAGTGTTCCCCTTTTTGTGTGAGTTTATGGTTTGGATTAAAAAAAAAAACAACATAGAAAAAGTATAGCCAGTCTTTAAATTTTGAAGAAAATCCTGTCAGTCTGATGAAATATAGCATTGTGCGTCTAGTCCCTTTTTTTGCCCCACTTCCATTCTTCGCATAGCCAAACATTAACCAGAACTGCCAGTCAGGCCTGCTGGCATTTCTGCAGAGCCGATTTCTGTTGAGCATTTGTCTGTAAGAATGAAGAGCAGGATTGTCTTTAACAGCTCCCTCCCGATTTTGTCACATGCTTATGGGCAGTCACGAAATTTAAAATTCTCTTAACAGAAGAAATGGAAGGTGCTAACTGTAGGGCAGCGGGATAAATGTTAGTGATGCACATCTTGTTTCTCTCCACAGCTCAAGGAAACACATAGATTGATGGCTTTGCCATACGACTGTGCTAAGTGCTTCTGCGAGGCAGCGAGCATCCTGAACTCCCACTGACTTTGCTGGAAGCAGAGAGCTCTCGGGGCCTCTCGGCAGGCAGGGCTGGCACGCTCCAGTGTGCCTTCAGCAGCCACGCTCGGTGTGTGTGAGCCTCGCTCTGCCCACTGGCAACAGCTACAGCCGAGAGGAGAAAACAGGCAGCCAGGGCAGGGAAAGACCAGTTGTTCCAGTGCTCAAGACACCAGATTCCTCTTTTTCCATCTGTACAGACTGTGATCTTGGACAAGTCCCTGGAATTCCCAGTCTCGGAGTTCTCTATTTTGAAGCCAGGACAAGTTGATAAGATGGTCAGATCAGTGGCAGTGGGAACTGCGTGAGTATGAATGATAACTGGTTGCACTTCTCAGGTTGTAACAGCGACGTGTAACATTTCCTTCTTGGCTTCAACAGTTCCACCAATGCTTTTTTCAGGCCTCGTGCTTGTCTTACCCATCCAGTATCACGAGCCAAGCCCTCCCTCCCAAACACTAGAACACAAAGCAGTGTCAGAAAAACCACCTGAGGAGTAAAGCAGTGCTCTTGGGTCTGCTAAGCAGATCGCACAAAAAAATTGTAAACAGGCTTGAGATTCCCCCTGGGACCTTCCTTACCCGTACTGGGAAGGGTAGGGAGGAGAGAAAAAGGGAAGAGAGGAGACATAACCGGGGAGGTTTCCTGGTGTACTTCCTTACTGGTCTTCTTTCACAGCAGACCTTGTTTCTCCCTTCCCATGACTTTGATAGTAGTTTAGATTTCGACTCAAAACTGCTGCTCCTTAAGACAGTTCAGTTACTTGATTTAGTTCAGAGAAATTAGAAATAGAAAATCCTGAACATTAACCCTCTTCTGTTGAGAGAACAAAGTCTCCAGCACAACTGTGAGCTTTTGGTTCAGTAGCATTCAGATAGCAGACCGCCCTGCAGATCCAGTGTCACCTTCTTTGTAGACTCTTGAGCCAGATTCGAATCTCTTTTTTTTCCGCTAGGAATCAAGATTACATCCCCTGAAATCAATGATGTTACTGTGCAAAGACAATCAACCCCTTTGTCGCTTCTTTCAGTCCCTGCATTTGCTCAACTACCGCTGTAATCTCTTATCGGGCCCTGCATCACTTTCACTCATCTGGGTTAAAAAATGGCCTCCGGGCGTATTTGTCATGGTATACAGGAAAAACCGCTTGGAGAGCAAATTTAATCCCTGCTCAAGGAGGGAGTGAGAACCGTGCAGGAAGGAGAGCAGAGTCTCCTCGAGTGCCACAGGAAAGTTGCTGAGAGCTCTGCTGTGAGCTTCAGCCACCATTACAGCAGCTGCTGGTCACTCCTGTCATCCTGCCTCTCACCTTTATGTGCCAGAGGTTGCTGTAGGCATTTTACTTCCCTTTTTATTCTATAAAAGATGACTGATATTCACGAAACTGTTGAACCCTTGAATAATGAAACCATTCTGCAGAAATCCCAGCTGTTCCAGACAGGTTTGTACCCGCGCAGCGCAGATGTGACTGGCAGAGCCCACAACAGGGTCGAGACGCCAGCGAGCACCTTCTGGGTGCCTCTCTGCCCCCATCTCCCTGTCCCTCTTTCTTTTGCTTCCTGACTTTTGAAATTCCTGAGCATCTCGAGTTCCATGGCTTACTTGAATTTGTGCAAACAGTCATTAAACTGTTTCCCTCTGGGTCAGAAATGTCCAGGGAATGCCAACAGAGCACCTCCTCCCAACATTTAATTGCTTCTTTAGCGGTGGTACGTATTCCTGGGATTCCTGTACTTTTACTGTTTGCACATGGGACACTTACAGAACCTCATGGGGTGATTATTCTCAATTAGCAGGTTGGACACATGCCGCTCTTTTCTCCTGCAATCTCCAAGTAGTAATATAATGCAGATTTCTTCTTGTCAGTCTTTTGTTTATGTTTATAGGAGGAAGAAACGCTTTAGGGCAAAATTACCCAAATCAACCCCCTGCTGAGATCTGTGCCTTTCATACCTGAAAATTACCCTGTGCTCAACAGCAGCTGAGACGTTCCTAACTTCAGACACTGCATTTCTGCCTGATTCCTTCTTTCAGATATTCCTCGAAGACCTGCTACAGGTCTCGTCAGTCACAGACCACTTCTTACCACGGCTCAATTCATTTTTGTAGCTCGGTAATACTGTATGAAAAGTCTTCGGAAGTCATAACACTGTGTTATCCTTATGTAGATGCCAGTATTTTGGGGGAGGGAAGGGTCTTAAGTTCTCGCTCTTTTTTGCTTCTCCCAACAGCCGCTACCAAACTGAACTAAACTAAATATATATAGGCGCTAACCAGGGCAATATGAAACGTGGAAATATTTCAGAGCCGCTCTGAATGCGATCGCAGTTGTCCTGAGGCGTTTCCAGTCGCAAGCACAGTGTTTATTTACAGTGGGACATACTGGGGAGAACATCTCAAGCTTTCTTCCTCAGCGTTTGTTTTTGTAGAGCAGCAGCTGCCTGGTGCGAGTATTTACAAAATAGGTGATTGTTACCAGAGGTCGTTTTCATTTCAAGTCCTCATAGCGACATTGATGTTTCTTTAATTTCAAGCCCGGGATGAATTCTCCTGTTGCAGTTACAAAACACAAAATCACATGCTGGCCTCTGCTAGGTAACGGGGAATGCAAGCCTACTTTGTGGACTTGAGATGAGTTGTGCAGGTTTATGCAGGACTGGGAGCAAAATTTGACTCTTTATTGCTGTCAAAGGATGCTAAAATTAATGGCTTCCTAAAACACAGATCCCTTATACTTACAACAAAGGTGAAAACAACCCTTTTACACTCAGTACTTTTTGCTGCTTCCTGGACAGATGTAACCAGGTGTGGGAACGAGGCAGCGCCGGTTTGTGCGCACCAAGAGCCAGTCCCAAATTTCTCTTCTCCCAACGCTTTAACTTCTGAGACACCTCGTGGTGGAAATATTTACTGCTCGCAGAGAAGGGCCGGGGCTGGGAGAGAATCCATTTTAAAACAACGTGGGGCTTCCGTTGTGCTGCACTTGGAAGTGGTCGATGGCGTGCAGCCAGCACGACACCGGCTGGGGAAAAAGATCGATCCACAGCAGATTTTTATTTTAAAACTGTGAGGCCGTAAGGAAATTCATTTCATTAAGAGCAAGATCAGCCTTGGACCGCCCAAGGGCACCACAAATATTTGTGAGACCAATCGGTAATATTTTATCACGAGAGTTACAGTTTCTGTGCAAAATAAACCAAATGTGTGGCTTTCGCTTGGATTTCACATCGGGTTTGATTCTTCAGACCCAAAAGCGAATGTGAAACAGCGGCGGGAGATGGGTTAAAACCTTGTGGAGCGTGAAAACATCACGTTGGCGTGTCTCCAGCGCAAAGCCACTGAAACCGGCGGCGTTAAAAGAGAACTTTGGGCCTGTTTCACTATTAGAACACAGGATATTATGGCTGTATCCGCTATTAATTCTTACAGCTGCTTTATTTTTCCAGCACACGCCGAGTGTTTTGGGGATCGCCACCCCCTCTCCCGTCAGAGGAGCTCCGTGC